>NC_056747.1:822181683-822309183 GCF_019279795.1 Protopterus annectens | reverse complement strand
TACTGTTTCCCAGTTCTTGTTTCCCTCTCAGCCCATAAAATTATCATCCCTGTCTGTTTGTATTTTACAGGATCATGCTGTTGTAATTGTCTCAGCTTGTTGCTTCTGCTTCATGATGAGGTATCAGCTGAGCCAAGTTGCCTCTTGCGTTTGAGCCTATACTGGTAGTTAAGACACATAAAAACAGTGTAGCCTACATATTGTCTGAGTGTGTGGAATGCTAAGGTTGACACTGTGCAATAATTTAATCTTGTATACACACACACAGACACACACACACACACACACACATAAATACATGCACGCACACACACATACATATTAATATACACATAAACATAAGTACACACACATACATATAAACATAAATATATATATATATACATATACATATATACACTCACACACACATATATATATATAAACATAAATACATGCACACACATACACACACACACACACATATATTAATGTACACATATAAACATAAATACACACACACATACACACACAAAGTTGCATATATATATATATATATATATATATATATATATATATATATATATAAACATAAATAAATGCGCACACATACACACATATATAGTAATATACACATATAAACATAAATGCGCGTGCATACACACACACACACACACACACACACACACACACACACACACACACACACACACACACACATAAAATGCTTGCCTTGAATTTCTGTTTTTATTAAATTGGCAGGCCTAAACTTAGAAGTCATTTTACTTAATTTATCTCTATAATACAAGTATATATATATATATATATATATATATATATAGAGAGAGAGAGAGAGAGAGAGCAAGAAATAATGTTTGTCTTGAATTTTTTGTTCTTTATTCATTTAACAAGCCTTAACATAAATAGCTTAATTAAAAATCGTAATACTTTCTGTTTGTGCTAGAAAAACACTTATGTTTGTTTGCAAACAGTTAATGACTATCCATTCAGATACATTGCTAGCTAACTGAACAGTACATAAGAAATTTGAGAAAACATACACCAATGCACTGTACGAGCACAAGCACAAATGCATGGATCTCGCCATACCCAATAGAACCAAAACGCTCTCCTCCAAAAAAAAGAAACCAATCTTGTCATCCCCTGCCATAAACAAAGAAAGGAGGAGACTGATGTAGAATAAGGTGAAGTCCCAGGACTGGAAAAACTCCCTTATTACCCTAAACAAAAAGTTGAGCTCCCTCATCAAATCGTCTAAAGCTAGCTATGAAAATAGAATTGCAGCAGATGGTAAAGACAACCACAAGGCCTTTTATAGTTATGTAAAGAATCTCCATGGCAATACCCAGATTTGCTCTGAGCTACTGCACAATGGTACTTCCTATACTGAGCTAACAGAAATTTCCAATTTACTGGCCTACAAAGTCAGTGCCAACTTTAACCCCCCCCCCCAAGGACCAGTCACAATACCAGTAGATTGCCAGGCACCCAGTATTACTGCTGCACAGGTTAAAACAACACTGTCTCAAGAATACAGCTTCTATGGGACTTGACAATATCTCTGGCTGTGTTCTACCTGAACTAGAGTGAACTGGCACCCCACCTGTGTGCCCTGTTCAATCACAGACTCACCTCAGGCTTTGTCCCTACCAAATGGCGCACTGCTACAGTCATCCCTCTCTATAAAGGAGGAGTAACTACAGACCCTGGAAACTATCGCCCCATTAGCCTGATGAGTCTGATATGCAAAGCTATGGAACGCGTCATCATGGACCTAATAAACAAGGATATAGGGAATCTCCAAACTCTGGATCCCACACAGTTTGGTTTTGTGAAGGGTAGATCATGCCTGCTCAACTTGATTAACTTCTTTGAGTCAGTCACCAGAGCTGTGGATGAAGGCAAGGTGGTTCATACAGCCTACCTTGATCTGGCCAAGGCCTTTGATACCATCCCCCACTCAGGAATCATAGAAAAACTCACTAGCTAGGCATCAACCCCTATATCACTAGGTGGGTTGCAAACTGGCTTATAGGTAGAACCCACAGTGTGAAAGTAGCTTACTCCAAGTCAGACTGCCGACCAGTCACGAGTGGAGTCCCACAGGGTTCAGTCCTGGGTCCTCTCCTGTTTGGTACCTACTTCTCTGAAGTCCAGGGCAACATGAATGGACTCTGGCTGACAAAGTTTGCAGATGATTGCAAGTTGGGAGCTATTATTAACTCCCCAAGTGATGCTGACATTCTACAGAAAGGCCTCACTGAGACCAATGATTGGTGTCAGAACCATGGCCTTAAGCTCAATGCCAAAAAATGTGTCGTCATCCCCTTTGGGAAAAACCTGGTTTCCATGAAGTAGCAAATTGATGGTAGTCCACTGAACACAGAAGGCCTTATAAGAGATCTGGGAACACAGGCTGACAGCAAACTCTCTACTGACCACTACATTGTCACTGGGGTCAGAAAGTCCTTCTATGTGGCACATCTCTTTACTAAGGGTTTTGCATCCAGGAAGAAAGAGGTCATTGTCTTCCTCTATTGTTCCCTCATTAGGCCAGTCATAGAGTATAATGCCCCATTTGGCATGTACCTCACTAAACACCTGCAAAAACTGGAGATGTGACAAATGCACCTCTCAAAGAGGATCCTAGGCCTTAAACACTTGTCCTATATGGACAGACTCAAAAAACTCAAACTATTCCCTGTCTCATATCGCCTACTTAGAGGCGATCTTTGCTTGACTTACAAAGCCATGTTTGACCCAGCTCTGTTAGAAATGCTACATCTAAAGAAATCCCAATCCCTCCGCATCACACACCCCAGAGACCTCAACCTCATTACCACAGTCAACAGAACGTGCTGGAGGGACAGGTTCATAACGCAGAGACTGCCCATGCTATGGAATAGACTTCCCATACATGTCAAGCAGAGCACCTCACTGGCCGTCTTCAAGAGAAATCTTGATGAGTGGATAGGAAATAGAAAATTCACCCCAGGGATCACTTCAGTGGCTTTACTCGACAGAGGCACTGGGAACTAAGGTCGGGTGGCATGATGCCAGGATAATCCTATGGGCTAGGCTTGTAAAGGCTCCAGGGCCATTAGCCTAGTACACACCTATGAACCTAAAACAATAGAAACAGTATGTGCAAAACTAAAATGAAATCTGAAGAAAACTTCAGTGAAGTGCAAACAATTGTATAAAACAATAATATAGTTGATTCTGAAAGATTAAATTATGTAATAAAACTTTTGTATATAAGATTATCTTGCTAAATACATGAAGTGTATGGTCATGGAAAGCATGTAAGCATATCTTTAAATGGACAGGTGTGAGGTACCAAATATGTACTCTCCCATATCATGGCTATTACTGCTCATTGTAATCTAACTTCAGATAGTAACATGCTCAAAATATGCGCTACCTTCCTCTATGTAACATCAAGTGAATTTTGCTATTCAAACAGAAGACAGACTGCATACATGAAATGTTTGTGTGCTTTGTCATGTTAATAAAGTAAGTGATTGTACTTTTTATATGTTTTGTCACCAGTAGGTTCACTTTATTTAATCTGTAAATTTTAATTGTTTTAGGACAGTTTATCAGAGTAAGTAGGATGACTAGTGAAAATAATTCTTTGGAAAAAGAATTTTTATTTGTCAAAAAAATGTTTTTAGACCGTGGAAATGATGAAAGTTTATTAGATGAACAAATGAAATATGTTATGGACAGGAGAGAAGTTTGGTATCCGCCCATTTTAAAACAAGCACTTAAAACAGGCCCTAAGATCAAAAGTACAGTAGATTCAGAAAATAGACATTTATGTTTAAACATGCCCATGACTGTTGTTGGGGGCATTGTTCGTAATGTGGTTGAAAAAAACTGGAAGATTCTAGAAGGGAACCACGATTTATTAAAAGCTGTTGGACCAAAGTCAAAATTTGTGTACAGAAATTAACACAGTTTAAAGATGTTATTTGACAAAGGTAGAGATGCATTTAATATAAACAAGGCATCAATAACAAATAGTAGAATAGGTGGTATAAGTGTCATGCTTGTAATATGTGTAGATACATATTAGAAGGGCCTTATGTTGAATTGCCCCATATTGCCCGTACTATTCCTGTTAAAGGATTTTTTAGTTGTAAAAGTCAGGGAGTGGTTTATATAGCAATCTGTAGTCACTGTCAAAAATGTTATGTAGACATGACCACTAGACATCTGTATATCAGGATAAGAGAGCATATGTATGACATGAAAAAGAACAATAGTAAAAATGTTCTGTACAGATAAAGTATTGAATGTAAAGGTTTAAAAAAATATTTTCTGTTTTGGAACAAGGAATATTAAGTTTGAGAGGGGGCAATTTCAAAAACTATTTAGAACAAAGGGAGACCAAATGGCAGATACATCTGAAAGCAGATAGAATGCCAGGATTAAATGATATAATAAATATTAAATGCTTTTTAAAAGACAGAAGAGTATATGTGAAGAATTGAATGTGTAGTTGTCTTTAAAAGTTGATTAGCTAATTGTTTTATTGCATTAATTGAATGGAGTGTTATTCAATTATGTTGAGAGTATTTAAACAGTTTTATATGTGCAGTTTTTTTATATTTTTGATGAAGTCTTGCTGATGAAAATGGTGATTAAAGAAGATTTACGCTAAATTCCTGTCTTTATTTCAGTCATGGTAGAAGTTTTTTATTTTATTTGTTTTTTGTGACCGTGCACTTTTGTTTTTTAGGTATTGATTATACCTCACAAAGAGGATTACCGGCCTCAAACAGATGCCCTATGCAGACCGTCTCAAAAAACTCCAGCTTTACTCTGTCACATATCGCTTGCTCAGAGGTGATCTCTGCTTAACATACAAAGCTATGTCAAACCCAGAGCTATTGGACATGCTCCACATAAAGAAATCCCAATCCCTCTGAGCTATACGCCCTAGGGACCTAAACCTTGTCACCACAATAAACAGAACATGCTGGAGGGATAGATTCCTGTCCCAGAGACTTCCCATACTCTGGAACAAACTACCTATCTATATCAAACAAAGCTCCTCATTAGCACTCTTCAAGAAAAATCTTGATGATTTCATGGGAGATAGGAAATTCACTCCGGGGATCACTTCTGTGGCTCTGCTTGACAGGGCCACAGGAAAATAATTTTCTTGGGTGGCAAAAACCAGGATACCATTTGGCTAGGCTTATATAGGCCCTAGGGCCAATAGCCACGTACCTTCCTGTGAACCTACGAACCTATGAAGTACTCTTGACAATATGGATAGCTGCATTGGACATGGCAAGTATCATACAGCAATTGGATAGGTGAAATTCTTGGTTACAGTCAGGGTAACCCACAGGGCTCTGTCATAGACCCTTACTTGTTTATATTGTATCTTTCAGATCTTATCTTTTTCATCTGAGGTGTTCTGCAGTCTGTATGCAGATGATTTGAAAATGGGTAAACTGATTGTATGTTTTACAGAGAGGGCATATCTGCAAATGAACTTGACTAAATTTTCCATTTGGGCACAGGGCATTTCCAATTCTGATAAATACATCAAAACTAAGCATACGAGATATGGGAGGAGATAAACTGAAAGGTGAATATTTAGTACAACACATGGTGATTGAAACTGTAGAGTCATTTAAGGACCTGGGTATTTGGCTAGATCCAGCTTTGAGTTTTTTCTAATCATATCAACCAATTGATAAATTATAGTTATAGAACTATAGGTTGTATAAAAAGATTTATAAAGTCTAGGAAATCAGAAATTATGACGTTATTGTTTATTATTTACATTAGACCCAAACGTAAGTATGGAATAACAATATGGAAAGCTTATAAGAAAACAAGTATGAATACATTGGAAAGAGTACAGCAAAAATATACCAAGGGTTTATCCAAGGATATGAAAATTTAAGTTATTCTGGTAGACTAAAATATCTGAACTTGCACAGTATCTCATATATATATATTTAAGAGGGGACCTTATTCAGGTATATAGGGCATTTAGAGATAACTACCTCTGGGGATGTTTGGGGTTATAAAAAAGTAGTAGGTAATCATCAGGTAACCTATGCAGAAGATTCTATATGAATGAGAAATGTACTAATTGTTTATCTGAGAGAATAGATGATGCATAAAATAGACCACCAAATTACATTAAAAAAGCACTAGTTTAGTTATTTTTAAGAACAGCCTGGACACTTTTTATAGGAACAACTGTTTTGATATATGGGCAGGCCAGAAGGGCATTATTTGCCATGTTTGAAATATTTGTATGTATGAATGTATGTATGTATTAAGGATATAAGAATATCACTTCTGTGAAGGACAACTGTAATGATAAACTAGAAGAAATATTTGGGTGATTCTGTCACTATAGGTTTTATTGCGTGAGTATATCCCTATAAATTTGGCTGTTTCTGCACATCAGACAATACTAGCAATTTGAAAGTGATAAAAGAATTTGCAGAAAAAAAAACATTAATAATTGACAACATATTTGGTGCAAATAAATATGCGCAGCTGCATATGGCTCAAACAATGATCCCCATATTTTTGTTAATATAAATAGATATGTAGAAATTCAAAGACATGAAAACTGTCAGCTGACTTGCATGTTAAAACTATATATTAATTCAGAACCTTCCATAAGGTGAAATTACCTTTGTAATATTTCAAAAAGTATGTTAACTTTTACACAAGATGTTGGATTTTCTGAAATGACTGACATTCATTTTTCTGAAAGAACATTTTCTGTGCAACATATATTGACTAGGGACATTGATTCTGCTTTTTGAAGTGTCATTCATTTGCAGGAATCATACATGGTTTGTAAGTATTTTGATCTAAATGCAAAAGTGCATAAAGTTTATACATTTTTTTCAGAAAAAATAATATTTTTATTAATTTTAGACTACAATTCTACAAATGGTCAACAATGCAAGTCATATTCAAATAGTCTTTTGACTAGACATAGATGAAAAATTTGGGGACCAGTGGTATTTTGTTTGCATTTACTTTAGCTTGTTGTTAGAAATATCAGTAATGTAAATGAAGCTCGAGAACTTTGATGTTCATCTCTTTGTTAGTTCACTGCAACCAGAAATGTGTACAATAAAATCACAGGCTGCTATGTTTTCACATGTTCTGTGAAACTGACTAACCTTTACAAATGCCATAGAGCACACCGTATTGTGAAGAAAATGAGATGTAGATAGATCACAGCATCTACAAAGAATTCAATCACTTGTTTGACTGCAGTGTTGGGAAATCATAGTGTTAAATTCTTGGAAGTAATTGTTGAGATGTGAGGTGTACTTACTTATTCAGTACCTAACAGATAGTCATGCAAACAATGTGTATATGAAAAACATGTCAATGTCATAATTTGGCAATGTCTAACCTAGAAAAAATCATCTACTATAATTTAAGAATGTTTCATGTTTCCGAGGATGGCTTGCTCTGTTCCAGTAGCAATGCTTTTTTGACTGCAAAATAAAAACATTGTGTAACAGATAAACAGGAAGCTGTAAGTCAGTAGTATGGTTACTGAGGAGAAGTGGGTGATTATGAAACAGTTGTTTGTAAATGGTACCTGACTCTAGGAAGGGTAACCAAACTCTAAAATGGATGAACCATATAATGCTTAAAATATTTTCTTACATACTCTAGGGAAAAAAAATCTATACAACTACCTAAAAATCTAAAGGCTCATGGTATTAATGTTAACCAAAAAGAAATACAGAAATGTTATATTACTAAACTTGTTTATGTTAAAATTTTTAAAAAGTACAGCCATTCTAGTTTGACTGTTTATGTTTTCATTGTTTATGGAAGACTCAGTGTCATATGTTGTTATTGTTGTATTGTGTTAAAGTGATTTACTAATATATAATTTGTAATCAGAAAAAAAGACATTTTTACTTACTAATTCTTGAATATAAAATAAATTGTACTTTTAAACTGTATGTTTATTTCAGATATTATCAACATTTAATTTTGCTGTGGTTATGTTTTTATTTTGTTGGGGTAGGTATAAATGTGAGAAACAGTGTCTGTTTCAGTAATTTGTAATAACGCCACAAACACTGCTAACTTAACTACACTTGATGCAGTGCCACCTATACGTATTAAGTTATGAAGCACAACAGCAGATAAGGAAATTCACACCAATGTTGTTTAACTGAACAGTCTGTAAAAAAACTTCACAAGACAGTTTAAATGGTTTAGAGATATATGACATACTTCTAAAGTTGCTTTTTTGTTAACAGATAAGGGCATGTACATAAGTAAAGGTGGTGAACAAAGCTTGAGGTTTGTTTTATCATATGCTGCATGTTATTTCTACAACCCATCTTCTGAGTTTATGTACTATGATACGGTTGCCAGCAGTATTAGCTAGTCAGTAGTTTTGTTTTGTGCTTAAAAAGATTTTACAGCTTGCTGAACAAGAAAAGCACATTTCAAGAATATTTTCTGTTTTTCTCCCCCACACACTATAATTAACTAAATAAATCCTTGCTTCGAGGCAATATTTTATGCTTTACTTACTAATCTATGATGGTTAACATCGCCAAGGACTCAACTCACTGGTTTAAACTACTCAGGATCCAGCCCACTGAAGAAACTCAAAAATAAATGTTTTTTTTTTTTTTTTTTTGCAGGGTACAAGCCTCCTCCCCCACCTCCTATGTGTTGGGCACCACTCAAACTTCTATGTATCATCTTCATGACTGCACAAACAAGAAGAAGGGTTAAAGTTCCCAAAATGAACAAATCACTGCCAGCATTCATACAGAAACTGCACCAGCAGTGATTTTGTATTGAATACAGTAATAGCAAGTTCAGCACTTGAGATCTAGGGCTCAGAGAATCCATTCCTGGATATCTAGGGTTTATGGAATGGATTCCTGCAGACCAAGGACTCAGATAATGAAGTCCTGGAGATCAGGGGCCCAGAGAATGGATTCCAGGAGATTTGGAGCCCAGATAATGGATTTCTGGAGTTCTAGTGCTCAGGAAAGTATAAGGAAGCCATACTTTATGCTAATATTCACTTGTCAGCTGCTAGTGAAGTTGGAGATATCCAAAATCATTGTGATTAATGTACTGAACATTTCCCATGTTTAAAAATGTTTCTGTTGCTAGTAGCTCATAACAAGCCTGCTCACTGCCACTTGCTCAAAAAAGCATGTTCAAACTCCCACTAGCCCAATATCTCAAGTGTACATAACCTTCCCCACACCTGTCATTATATAACTATATAGCCCTACCCTAAGTTAAACTCCAACCCTAAAACTCCGGGTTCCTGTCAGAAAAATGAAGATGCATTATGTCAAATGCATCTTCGTCGAACTGTAAATGTCGAAAACGCAAAATGATGAAGCGGCTTTTAAGCGAATTCTTTCCCTAGGAAAGAAGTCGCTTGGCTGCTTCCATCACTTTGCTGTTTTTGGCACTGTAGTGTGATCTCGGAGTTGGTATATTTAAGTAGGGGGTGTGGGGGGTGAAGCCCCCCATTTAAAATAGCGTTTAGTGTTTTTTTTTTTTTTTTTTTTTTTGGGCTGGCTCACTGTTCTGGCTATTTGCTCTTTTTTGTTTTCGTTCTTTTGTGGTCGATATAACAGCATTCAATTTTTGATCATTTGGTTTTATAACAGACCCAAAACTCCCACCCATTTTCCAACCTGAGTCTTTGCTATTTTACCTTAAAACGCCATTCCCCCTAACTGTAAAGTCTTCGATTTCTTCCTAAACCTAAATCTCCAGCTCAGCGTCTTTAACTTCAGTTCCCCGATTGCTTCCTAAGCCTAAAACTCCACTCCCAGTCCCTAAACCTAAACTCTGCCTTCTCACTCCCTAAACCTAAAACTCCCTTCCCGCTCCCTAAACCTAAAACCCCCCTCCTGCTCCCTAAACTGGTATTCCAGTCTGAGTGTGAGCAGCAGCCTATCCCAAGCTAAAAGGCACTTGGATCCCTGGCTTTGAAATATTGTTTTTTGAGTGCTTGTGATTCAAGTGCCTGTAGTTTGCCCAGTCACTCTTCCTTTTGCATGCGTTTTAAGGTTGATAGTTTTTAACAGAAATATCTAGAAAATTGAATGGGTTTTGTGGTGTTTATGCTTGTGTAATATGCCAATAAAATGTAGTCTGTACAATGCTATGATGTTTTTTAAAGCTACAATCATTTATAGGCAGGAGGAAGGGCACATAGGTTTCTAGTATTGTCTCTCTCGTGTATGTGTGTGTGTGTGTGTGTGTGTGTGTGTGTGTGTGTGTGTGTGTGTATGTGTGTGTCTGTGTGTGAGTGCACACATGTGTTCTTGTGTGTGCATGTGTGAGCTTGTGATTTTGTGGGTGCGGTTGTGTGTGTGTGTGTGTGTGGGGGGGTATATGTGTGTGGTTGTAACATTTGAGCAGTAATATGTACATTTCTGAGCTTCTTCTTATGTCTTCCCAGGTTTCAAATGGATGAAGCTTAAACTGAATGAAAGAAAAAACAGTAACAAAAAGCATATTTTTTGCAGAAGGGATAATAACTTCACAATTGCACAACCAAGGAGGAAAAAAGAAGAGACCACACACATAGTTTCATGAATGATACACAAATGTGAACTGCAATGGCAGTGAGTTTCAGTGGCAAACGCTGATCACTGAGTTGAACAAGTTAAAATCAGTAGGTTGAAATCTCATCCAAATGGGTTACAGCTGTAGTTACAAACCAACAGTATAAGCATTGGATTTAATTTGTAGTGGTGTTGTGAATGTGCCACCAGTCTTGTGCTGGTGGTAGGCAAGTTCATAGTTCCATTCAATTTACTTGTTTGTGAACAAAGCTTGTCACGGTGGTAATTAAATGTAAAACTGAAGTTTACTATCACAAGAGAGTGCATTCGGCCAATCAAACATTACATGATTAATTCAGCCAATCAAACATTACATGATTAATTCAGCCAATCAAACATTACATGATTAATTCGGCCAATCAAACATTACATGATTAATTCGGCCAATCAAACATTACATGATTAGACTATTTTCCAAAGTGCAGTTTAAAATCATTATTTGCACCCTGTTAAAGACCCAGAGCTTTTCAGAAGATAGAGTCCTGGAGTAAGATCTTTTCACTGACAAGTCCTGCAGTACTAAGAGCTGAAATAGTACAAGATGTTATCCCCATTGTTTATATTTTAGAAAACCATGAAGGAGTGGCAAGAGAACTCTAAATGACCGCTTGGGTATTATGCAGAAAGGATCAAAGATCGTAACGACTGGAACAAGATGTTCAACTCTTTGTTTCCTTTACTAAAGGGTGCAAAGACAAAAAGGTTATAAAGAATGTCATTCCAGATTTCTACAGTTGTACTGTCTTATGCTATAAACTATGTAAAAGCACTGTAAGTATGCCTTCAGGCACAGTCTACCAATGCTGTCTTCACATCGACCTGTCTTTTCCATAATATCTTTGAATGGGAGTGGAATCATGTTGACTCGCCAAAGGTTGATTCTGCAAAGGTAAAAAAATATGAAAATTTTTCACCAAAATTATCTTCGATGAACATAACACAAACATTTTTTTTTTTTTTTTTGCAGGGGGCAAGACGTCTGCACCTCCCATGTGGGTGGACATCTCCCAACCCTTGGCTTATATATATATATATATATATATATATATATATATATATATATATATCAACTCCATGGTCACACAACAGTGGAAAAAGAGGCAAATTTCACTGTTTGCTGCTTCAGCTGAACATCTTTGCTATCCATTCCAACTTGGGTGTGACCTGCAGACCCAGGTCTTCTTTTTGACCTTGGTTATCAAAGGCATGTTTCCAAACAACAGCCACCCGGAAGACTGACTTGGAGAATGTGTTCTAAATGTTCCAGCAAACAGTGCTTTTCAACATGAAATGTAAAAGTTCCAATCCAGTCCAGTTACTTATGTTTACTTATATTTTCATACAGGACATTAACTTTTCAGTGATTGTAGGAGCAGTTAATGACAATCAAAAGCAGATAGAACAGCAATTGTCCAAAAAATGCTGAAATATTGAGCACCCTGACAAAGAATTCAATCCATTTGTGATCTCCTCACTCTAATGTGAACTGTAATTGCAAATGAGTGAAACCTCCTAAATGTGAACAGTGTTTGGAAATAAAAAATCTGAAACCTCCTAAATTGGAACAGTATTTTGAAATAAAAATCGTAGAAAAAAAATATTTTTTTGTGGGGGACTAACCCCATTGCACTCCAGCCCCCATATCCCCTAAATATACCAGCTCTGAGATTGCACCACACCATCAAATGGAAAGGAACATCCCTACTTTTCTAACAATTCTTCCTTCTACAGAAAAGCCAGGCAGTCACACATGAGTAATCACGCAAACAAATGTTAGTCACTCGTGTTTCAAAAACAAGCCTTCCTCCAAAAATGATGTCCCATCAAACATCACCTCACAGGTTTTTGTTACCTTCAGAAACTGCAGGAGAGCTAGCCATTCATAGAGAAGGTCTGCCTGGATTACTGAATGCAGATGAATTTATCAAAACTGTCTTAAGTTTTAATATTTAAAAATGACAATGCTCACAACTCAGATGCCATAAGTAACACGCCATCACACTACTACACTGCTGGTGTGATGACACACTTCTTGGTGCAGAAAGTATTTGGCATGAAAACGATTGAAAACAAGGTGGAAAAAGTAAACATCACAGTCATTGTGACTTTGCTTTCTTGATATTCTGCGTTGTATTTGTTAAACTGACCCATTAACTGTGGCTGGATTCTCATGACCTGTATATTCTGTTTGAAAAAAAGAAAAGAAAAAAAAAACATTCCAAGTACATTACCTGTACTTCTGTACCTTAAACAAGAGAAACAGCTACAGGCAATGATTTGTCTTAAAAGTAGCAGTGGCATGAATGAAAAATGAATAATGTAATACTTACAATGCCATAGAAGCATGAAAGGAAAGGTGTGAACGTTAGTTAACTCTGCCATTGGTGATTTAAAGATACATTTTCACATATTTAATGTGAAAATACAACCACAAAAGGCAATGCACATTAGAGAGCTCCAAGATGCTGTGGAAATAGAACGAGGAAGTGACATCCATGCCTTTGTACTTGATTTTTAAATATTTATTTTGAGTATTACACGCACACACATTTGAATGCATTTTTGTCCATAACAAACACTAAAAACAAAGGATTTCTAGGCTTTACTTTTAAAATACAGTGAGCTGTTTCATAAAATAGTAGTACTCATTTTCTTAACTTTAAAAAAAAAGTAGTCAAACAAGCCCAAAATGTATGTTATTACTGAGCAGTGATAAACCTTATGGAATAACATTAAAAGACTACAGGAAATTCATGGATACTCGCTCTACCACTGATTCAATGAGAACAGCTATAGAGGCATGACAAATTCCAACCATCATCACACTACATTCTTTCTCCGTGTGTTTCTTGGTCTTGTCCTAGATTCCTCCACTTGAGCTGTATATTATGCGAGTAAAGGGATATATTTAGCAACATTGAAAAGTTTTGTGTGTTTCACATTCCTAATGGCTACAGCATCAGGATTTAACTGTTTATCCAGCAGGAGGAGGGCTTGTATATCCAATGTTATGATATATACAGATAATGTTTGTTCCCACATGGTGGAGAAACACAATAACCTGTAAGGATAATTTGATGGTACACTGCCATTTTCTGTACAGAGCATTGCACTTTTAAACTCCATAAAAAAACTAAAATTGTATATATTTTTTATTATTTTGATGTATCATGTTACACTAATGCATCATAATCATTCTATTTATTTTTATATTTTAATTTGTACACCCCCAAAATGGCCATGATTAGTCCTGCCATACTAATATGTGTTTGTTTTTCAATGTAATGACCTTTTTTCCAAAGTACAGTTTATGTCCATAAAATATTACACAGCCTGTATATAATAAATAAGTTGGTTTGTTTTTGTGTTTTAGTTACTGTGCTGATGTTATGAGTTATAGTTATTATACTGTTTCCGTTAACAGTATTGCTCTGAAATGTAATAATGGTAAGCCGTAAAAAAGAAGGAAGAAATAAAAAGTCCCAGGCAATTTATATATCCTCTACACACGTTTGTTTAGACATCAGAGTTGCCAAGCAAGTGCACCATCTCTGCTCATTCACTTGTGATTGACAGTTGGTACTTCACTTTCCATACTGCATACTGGTTTAAGCTAACCAAGCTCTAAATTGACCCTTATGTAGTGAGACAGATAAAAAAATCATCTGACAGATACAACCCACACAGTGAAAGTGAATGGTGCATCCTCTGAGAGTATGAAGGTGACCAGTGGTGCCCCTCAAGATTCTGCACTCGGATTTCTGCTGCTTGGCATCTACTTCTTGGATCTGCAAATCACAAATGATGACCTATGGTTAACCAAGTTTGTGGATGACTGTAAAGTGGGTGTGTTATCTTTAAGCCCCTTATGACATGCAAATGTTCCAACAAGAGTTTACACTAGTTAATAAGTGCCACAGAAAAAAAATGATCTCATATTAAATGCTAAAAAGTGCAAGATTGTTACATTCAGTAAGGATTATAAATCCTTCTTTCCTACATACAGTACTGACAAAAACCTCACTTCAAAACAGAAATGTATGGAGAGACTTGGGAAATGGGTACATGCTTCCCTCACCTTTGACCATCATGTTCAAACTGTGGTAAGGAAGTTCTTCTGCTTAGCATTGCAGATCTCCAAAGGGATATCATCCAGAGCTAAAGAAGTCCTTACTCCCTTGTACTCTGCATTAATTATGCCTGTCATAAAATACAGTGCCCCTTTTAGGATGCATCTCACTATGCATATGAAACAACTGGACAAACCTCAGAAGTTGTCACCTAAAAAAATCAAGTGCTTAAAATAATTGAACTACCAAGAGAGACTAGAAGCACTATCCTATACTCAGTATCCTATAGACCATTTAGGGGCAATCTATGCCTTGCATTTTGGGCCATTAGGGATCCTTTAGCTCAAGACCTCCTGTATTTAGATAAATCAAATACTCCTACAAACAAAAAACCTTGACATTTAAATCTGCATAAGTAAATTAACAGTATAAGGTGGAGGGGTAGATTCATCCCCACAATGTCTTCCCCTCCTCTGGAACAGACTTCCACTGTATGTCAAGTGGTTGATGCATTATCATCCTTCATACAGGAAGTGTGATACATTATCATCCTTCTTACAGGAAGTGTGATACATTATCATCCTTCATACAGGAAGTGTGATACATTATCATCCTTCTTACAGGGAGTTTGATACATTATCATCCTTCCTACAGGAAGTTTGATACATTATCATCCTTCCTACAGGAAGTTTGATACATCATCATCCTCATGCAGGAAGTGTGATACATCATCATCCTTCCTATAGGAAGTTTGATACATTATCATCCTTCATACAGGAAGTGTGATACATTATAATCCTTCCTACAGGAAGTGTGATACATTATAATCCTTCCTACAGGAACTAAATAACTTGATGGGTATATACAAATTAATCCCTGGCCAAATTAGCCTATTGTTCCTTGAAAAAGTGATGAGGCCTAATGGTGGGTACTGGCTAGGTATAAATGGCCACTAGTCCCTGTTGCTCTGTATCATCTATATGAAATCAGCTGATTGAAAATTACTGTTTTTTTCACTGAGATTGCAGTACAGTGCGCATCAAGGCATATGCCCTTTTCCTACTGTAATCTTAACTCTGAGTTGGTATATATAATTAGTATGGGGTGTGGAGGTACAGTGGGCAAATCTGTTTTTAATGTTTTTTTGTATCCTTCATAGATGGAAGCATTTTGTTTTTACCATTTAGTTTCACTCACTTGTTGATTGATATTTAGGGTGTTCAAGGAAAAGTTATTCTCTCATACATATCAATATGTGTGTGTTTGTGTACATGTGCACACACACACACACACACACACACACACACACACACACACACATCTATATCTTTTTCTTTTTTCATACTTCAGGGATTAGCCTCGGAGCATGCACAGAAGCGGGTTGACATTTGTTTGCTGATGTTATATCAATAAGCACCCTACAAAATAATGCATACTTACAGTTTAGCATGGAGGATTAAGGCTAATAACTTCATCCTGTAGGGTAGAGTTTGATTCCCTCAGTTTCCATTTGCCAAGTCACTTCACTAGTTAGTACTCCAAAATTACTCCTGAAAAGTGCCTTGTGCTTAGTAGGTTTGCCTAGTTAATGATTTAATAAAGATAACATTTTAATCTAAGTGATGAAGTGCTAGCATTAGGCACCAAATTTTCTGCTTCTGCACTCTTGCAACTAGCATGATAAATAACTTTGAAAGAGAAGCAGAAAATATTTATTCGCCAAAATATGAGGGACTTGTGGTGGCGCAGAGTATGTGGCTTTTGTCAATTTTTTTCCTTATTCCAAAGATGAGAATTCCAGCTGATGAGTACTAAATTAAGAGGAAGTCTTGATGTACCTGGATACTTTTTGGCAGCAGTAGATCTTCTGCTGGTATTGTACATGGGAATAAAGCAACATTCCACTCAGGCAGCACGAGTAACTGTATTACAGTCCATGATCTTCAGGCCCTTTTTATTTACACCACTTAGAAGTCTTTTCAGTCGAGGATAAATGTGCAGAATATAGTGCTTCATCACATTTGCCTCCTGCTTCTACATTGCATCATGATGGAGGATGCCTTAACAGATAAAGGGACACGGGGTTCTGGGAAATGCCACATTTGCATGGATCGTACTCGCCAATGCATTTTATTTGTATTTTATAATACTGACATACATTTCAGAGTTCTCTTTTTCACTGAGGAACTGAGACAAAAAAACATAATTACATAGTCAGTAGGAGCATGTTAACCATTTTTAACTTTTGAACTCAGTTTTTCTGAGATAAACATCAGCTTCAGCTTGTCTCATTCAGAAAAAGTACATACAGTAATACATGCAGCTAAAGCACTCAACACTACCATCCACTGTGAACAATGACATTGTTGTTATCTGGAGTACTGGGACAGATCCCAAGCACAAAAAACATTTTGGCAATAGTAAGAAATGAAAAGTGGACACTTCATCTGTCCACTCCGTTTTAATTCCAAGTAGGAAATTTACAGCCCTTGGTCTTGTTGTCTGTTTGTCATCATATACTTTGGACTTATTAATCTTCTTGACTAGTAACTATTCTCAACATATATTTTAATAGTCTCTTTAGGGCTTCTTCTAAATCATTGAAAATATATGTCTGTTGAATGATTATACCTATTGTAGCCAAAAGCAGCATACCATGCTGGATCAAAGCTTCTCTTAATAGAGGTGTCATGCCTTGCAGACTTCTGTCTGAAAGCATACTTTATATCAGGGAATAAGAAAATATGACCTCATTAGGCAGAAACGTTTTTCTTTTGCCCAGAAAACTTTAGGCTCTGTTTCCTTGAACAGGTGCCATGAAGCAACCACTGCTGCAGTTTGTGCCTGAACTGAAGTTCCTATCTTCTACTCCTTTCTTCTTTGTGTCCTTTTAATGTGGCATCTGACTGGTTTATAAGTAATGCTCTGTGATGTTCTTCTCGTAATTTCTGCAAAAGACATATAAATCTTACGTCCCTCCATTTTCTCTCTGAGGCTAAATAACTGCACAACTGTGAGAGCTTTGGAATATGCTTTCAGTGACTCAGACCTATTTAAAAAAATGACAACAAAAAAGAAGGGCACCCCAGGGCATTTACTCTGAGGAATGAAAGACAATGTAAAAAAGGGACCTCAGGGGAGTTTCTTTGAGAATAAATTCATCCATTAAAATATGTTGCCAACATAGCTAAACCCTATGGAAAAACATAGCTGTACTGAAAATTATTAATTTATTACCCGATTACCCACTTAATCCACTTCAGTGAAACAGTAGACCTATAGGTTATGCTAGTACATGCCTGACAAAGAAACTCAGAATGGTTACATGCAAGCTTGCATGTCCACATGCAAACATGCACTGTTACACATGGCATGTAACCTGTGGTTAAGTTAGATAATTGCCAATCCCCTTACAACATGTCTTTGGAATGTGGGATGAAACAGGGGATAGGGAGGACATGCAGACTTCATAGAGAAGGCACCCCAGCTGGTCATTGAATTAAAGGACTAAGCACTATTAGACATTAGATCTAAGCACTGTACCACTGTACCGCTCTACTACAAATTATACTGGGAAATATGCAAAGTGCCATAAAATAATTCAGATGTAGCGCACTGCTACAGTTATCCCTCTCCACAAAGGAGGACCGACTACAGACCCTGGGAACTATCCCCCCATTAGCCTGATGAGTCTGATATGCAAAGCTATGGAATGCATCATCATGGACCTAATAAACAAGGATATAGGGAATCTCCAAACTCTGGATCCCACACAGTTTGGTTTTGTGAAGAGTAGATCATGCTTGCTCAACTTGGTCGACTTCTTTGAGTCAGTCACCAGAGCTGTGGATGAAGGCAAGGCAGTTCATAAAGGCTACCTTGATCTGGCCAAGGCTTTTGATACCATTCCCCACTCAGGAATTATAGAAAAACTCACAAAGCTTGGCATCAACCCCTATATCACTAGGTGGGTTGCAAACTGGCTCACAGATAGAACCCACAGTGTGAAAGTAGCTGACTCCAAGTCAGACTGCCAATTAGTCACGTCCTGGGTCCTCTCCTGTTTGGTATCTACTTCTCTGAAGTCCAGGCCAACATGAAGGGACTCTGTCTGACAAAGTTCACAGATGATTGCAAGTTGGAAGCTATTATTAACTCCCCAAGTGATGTTGACATCCTACAGAATGGCCTTACTGTGACCAACGACTGGTGTCAGAACCATGGCCTTAAGCTCAATGGCAAAAAATGTGTCGTCATCCCCTTTGGGAAAAACCCAGTTTCCATGAATTACCACATTGATGGTAGTCCACTGAACACAGAAGAAGTTATAAGAGATCTGGGAACACAGGTTGACAGCAACCTCTCTTTTGATCATCACATTGCCACTGTGGTCAGAAAGTCCTTCTATGTGGCACATCTCATTACTAAGAGTTTTGCATCCAGGAAGAAAGAAGTCATTGTCTTCCTCTACTCTTCTCTCATTAGGCCAATCATTGAGTACAATGCCCCATTTGGCATGTACCTTACTAGACACCTGCAACAACTGGAGAGGCCGCAAAAGTACCTCACAAAGAGGATCCTAGGCCTTAAACACTTGTCCCATATGGACAGACTCAAAAAACTCCAACTATTCTCTGTCTCATATTGCCTACTTAGAGGTGATCTCTGCTTGACTTACAAAGCCATGTCTGACCCAACTCTGTTAGAAATGCTACATCTAAAGAAATCCCAATCCCTCCACACCACACACTCCAGAGACATCAATCTCATTACTACAATTAACAGAACATGCTGGAGGGACAGGTTCATAACCCAGAGATTGCCCATGCTATGGAACAGACTTCCCATACATGTCAAGCAGAGCACCTCACTGACCCTCTTCAAGAGAAATCTTGATGAGTGGATGGAAAACAGAAAATTCACCTCGGGGATAACACCAGTGGCCCTACTCGACAGAGGCACTGGGAACTAAGGTCAGGTGGCACTATGCCAGGGTAATCCTATGGCTAGTCTTGTAAAGGCCCCAGGGCCATTAGCCTAGTACACAGCTATGAACCTATGTAGTTAGCTTTACATAAAACCACGATACCAAAAATCCTTTCAATGCTCTCAGCAAAGATTAGTACACACAAAATATACACGTGCTTCATCATTTTTTGGATGGGTGCGCCATAGCTAAACCTTAACCCACAAAAGAATCTGTCAGTGCTCTGTAAAAGAACACTTATAGTTAAAGGATTATGTTAGTTATCATAGGCAGTTTGAGTGAATACTTCTAAATTAATTTGATTTGTGGAAATGTTGCATTGAATGAATTGCTGACCAGTCAAATGTCACTGCTGTAGTACTTGCACAATATAATGAGTTTAGGGATAGACTTGGGGTTTGGGTAGGATTTGGGATTAAAATCTGTGTTAGTGTTAGGTTTATAGGATGTGTGTACTGTTGCAATATATGGAGCTTCTGTGTTGGGGGCTTTCCTTCCTACAAGAAACAGCAAGGGCAGTTATGTGTTTATTTGTAGTTTTGGAAGATGTGTTATTTCTTGAATTTTGAGTATTTAGACTCAGTAATGTTGTCTTCAGTAAGTTAATCAGTGCTGAGTAGCAGAGGAGGTTACCTCAGCATTACTGCTACAGAATAATAGTGAAGCTTGTAGCTCTTATCTTGTTGTTGCACTAACTTCATCTGGGTGGCAGACATTTTCCAAGACAGTACCGATGATTTGAAGAAACAAAGCAAAAAATGCGATGTCATCTGCAGAAATCTTGATGACAAGGCCTGTATAGAAATAAAAACATATGCAGAAATGACCTGCAACAATTATGAACTAAGGGACCTTAGTTGTGGCTAGAGATGGCCACAGATTATAAAATAACTGACAAGCCTTCTGCCGTCCAGGAAAGCTACAAGGCTGCACATTAAGGGCCCAAAGAGTGGCTGGAGAGCCTATAAAGGTCTTCAATAAGTATTTCAGGTCCAAACTGAGACTGTGGGATAGATAGGGTCTCTAAGTGGTCAGTGACCAATTAATATGTGTGCTTAGCATATATAAAATATTAGGGGTCATCTTGTCTACCCAACTATGAAGTGACGTTTAGCATCTTTGAACAGGCTAACCATTACATTTGTTGACTTGATAATCATATTTGAAAGTCAGTCTGGAAGATAAGCAGCTTGTAAAGCAATTTGTCCCATCCAGGTGGAAAATCACTCCGGTCATGGAATACTTCACTCCGGTACCTAAATAGATATTGCAACATGTAACACGTTTGTCTTCTAATTACTGCACTGGAGTACAGCTTTGATCCAAAGTCCAGAATTGGTTGGACAAGTTTGTAATTTGAACTCCAGTGTTTACATGGTTACTACTGCCCTGGATTCTTTTTGACTGTGATGTGCTGGTTATTGGTTTCAGAATACCTCATGTGTCTGTTGCTTTAGGCTTTTTGGCTAGATCACTGCACTTGCAACCTTTCCAGTATATCACGTCCCATTTTCTCACTGTTTATGGTGTTGAATATCTTTTTATTGAAGACTTGTTGTATTGCCGATACTTCACTGCACTGGTTGTGGAATTATCACTAAATGGATTTAATGATGCCTCTGAAGGTGAGCCTCACTGACTAAAGGGAATGCAAGTCTTTTTAATTCTGCTACTTTTATCTTTTCTATGAGTTTTATGCAAAAGGTTGTATATTTACAGGCTGGGATGTAGACTGGCTGGAAGGACAAAACTTCCCTGCAAAAGTGAATTTATTTATTTTTAGGCAACGTTATTGCTTGTGACATTGCATAATTATAGCCTACTGCATTTTTTATGTTTTATTGATAATATTTGGAGTCCCATTGTAGGTATCTGATGTTGCTATATTATGAGTGTTTAAGTTGTTTACCTTGTCTGTCTGCTATAATTCTGAGAACTGTAATAATTGTGATGCTTACAGTTTCAGAACTCTAAGTATGATGTGGGCATATATACTAACTCCAGACTTTAGAAATTTCATAAAATTCCACTTACTCTAATGTGCAGTGATTTCAGGGTTAGTATATATGAGTAACAGAGATGTGGAGATGCATATCCCTATGCTGGGGTGTATAGGACAAAGCTTTAAAAATGTAAGAGAGATTTTCAGAATTTGGCCTTTCTTGTTTTAATTGCAGTTTCTTTCTTTTTTTTTTTTTTGAAGTGTTGGGAATCTCATCTTCAGGTCTCATGGTTCTGATGTTTCTTAGGATTTCTTATTTTATTTTTTGAGCTGTTAGTATTGCTTTATTGTGTTTGATTTTCCCATTAATTATTTGTTGTATAAAATATAAAAATACCGTCATTGGCTTGTCTGGGTGAAACCTGCCAAACTGAAGTAATGTGCCACGGCACCAAACACAGACACACACACACACACACACATACACACACACACACACACACACACACACACACACACACACACACACACACACACAGACCCACCGGAGTTGCTGCATTTAAGAATAACTTTTTTGGAAATTTACAGATATGCTAATAACCGTGTTTGCATTTTTCTTAAATTTAATTAACATATAGATGTTCTGTTTTTACTTAACGAAAAAATGCAATATTGCAACAAAAATTTTACATTATAACATGAAAAAATCTTAGTAAGTTAGGTTATGTTTTCAACCATTTTGCTAAAGAGAAATTTAATGACACTTGTTTCAGTGAAACTAACCTAAAAATGTAAGTTTACAGAAAGAATACTTTCAGAATGTATAAGCAAACAGTACTTTGTGTGGAGTAGCACCTTCCCACATATGTTATGCATATGCATGGGCCAGTGTCCTCAGCACTCCCTGTTTTAAATAACTTTGCCTAACATCCCTGCCTTTTGATGAAAAACAGAGTTCTGTCCAAGTCTCACACTCTGGAAAGCTTTGTTTGCTGACCCTGTGCATACTGAATCCTGTGTGCTGAAGCAAGTTTTGGAGGGGTTCTCTTTGACAAGTTAATGAAGTAATGTAAAGCTGACAACGACAGCACTGGGCATGGAAGATGCATGTCTTCAGTTTCTTATGAGTTTTTCTACCAAGAGCCCCACAGCCATTTTGCCATTTCTCTCAACAGCAGGCACTAACAGGTAGGTAGTTAAGAGCATGAGGATATGTCTTCCTGAATTTTCCTGATCATTCAGAAAATTATACATGTAAGAAAGACACAATGGCATCTCCAAAACTGTTGAGACCAATCTAAAGTTTATTGGACATGGTAATCACTATCTTACAGGACATCAAAAGGATAGTTGTATGACAGCCACGATAAACTTATCCTCAGGAATTAAATTACTTCCACCATCCAGAGTGGAAGTTCTGACCACTGACTCTTTATATCACACTCGGGGACCAGATTTCAAAAATTTAGGAAACCAAGACAACCAAAAGGAAATACTGCCTGATGGAAGAAGATGAAGGCTGTATAAAGAAAATACTGCCTGGTGGAAGAAGATGAAGGCTGTATAAAGAAAATACTGCCTGATGGAAGAAGATGAAGGCTGTATAAAGAAAATACTGCCTGATGGAAGAAGATGAAGGCTGTATAAAGAAAATACTGCCTGATGGAAGGAGATGAAGGTTGTATAAAGAAAATACTGCCTGGTGGAAGAAGATGAAGGCTGTATAAAGAAAATACTGCCTGGTGGAAGAAGATTAAGGCTGTATAAAGAAAATACTGGAAGAAGATGAAGGCTGTATATAGGGCCTTGACATCTGCCAGGAGAATTTTTAGCAAGGTGACTTTCAAATCAACATAAACAATACTACAGTGATGTGATATATAAACAATCGAGAACCAAATATATTTTCCTTTTAATACAATGATATACTGATATGTACCTTCCCACCTTTTGTACAATTCAAAATAGTCTCCATAACACAAAATCAGCACAAGACTAACCTGATATTAACAGCCCCCTCTTGGCTGAATCAACTTATTTATTGCTAATGTGCCTAATTTGTCTTCTACTGTGGCCATTACCTCTCCATAAGCTATGGCTGCGCCTACAAAAGAACAACGTAAATCAAAAAGCAAAGTCATTCATCTTGGTTTCAATACTCTGAATCTGTCAGCACAGTGATTAAACTTTTGATTCAAAATACTATTGTCCTGAAACATTTTAAATGTTTTAAAGCAAGAAAAAAGGTCTGATACAAGGCAAATCTTACACACATAAGTTAAAGAAATTTATTTCACATGATTTAGGCCTCCTATAGTGTCTATTATCATACTTTTTAGAATACTTGACCTACTCTTATTTGATTCTGTTTTGGCTTATTCAGTCAGCATTCATCATTCAGCAGTCTTTGCCTCACTTCCAACTCTCCCACAAATGACAGTTCATCCTTATGTCAAGGTCTTTCTTAAAGGCTTCCTTCACTTAAGGCCTCCAAACAACACATATCAATCCTCTTTAGAACTGGAACTTTATATTGGGGAAGTTGCCTTTACCTCCACTTAAACCTTTCAGTTCAACAGAGTTAAAATATCTCTCATGGAAGTCACTCTTTCTGGTTGGTGTTTCTTCTAGCAAAAGCATTCAGTCATACATTTTCATACGTAAACCATCTTACTTGCCATTTTACAAAGCAATGGCATCCTTGAAGACAGATCCATTTTTCATGCCAAAAATAGTTCCTGCAGTATCTTTCAGTGAGCCCATTAAACTCCGTTTTCTTTTCACACTATCAAAATAATGACTACCTTTACATCTGTCAGATGTTCACAGACAAGTTAGATGCTTTGAAGAAAAACTAATGCACAGAATTCTTAAAATGGATGCATTACCTTTTGCTATGGCAAATACAATAAACCTCTTCAAGGCATAGTAACAGCTCTTTCCATTAGAGTAGCAGTAACATCACCAGCATATTTCAAAAGCATTTTTACACCAATGTATTTTTAGAAGCTTACACATGGACTGCTTATACCTTCGCAAAACACTACAAGCTGAATGTACAGTCCAGGAGTAGAACAGGTATTAGCACAGTTGTGCTTCACTTCAGGCTATCCTGAAACTGTCCTCCTCCCTTGGTTATGGTAATACTATATGTGAATCTTATGCTACAGTGATCCTCCCAAAAAGAATAAGATAGCACAGTTGTGTTGAGAATACTTATCACAGGAGTAGATAATTAAGGAAAGATTACTGCTAAACTAAAACTGCGCACCCTCCTTCCCAAAATAGATGTGTGCAGTGTTATTATTTATTTACTGTACTATCACCAAGTTAAAATAATTTTGTTTTTATAATGATTTTCAGTTGTTTTAAAGACAAAACTTACTACAATCACAAGTCCCTATGAGTGTTATGTGGTGTTCAAAGAACTGAAGAATGCTCATAGCAACACTATCATTACAGCAGAGCGTCACACACCAAAGTTCAACTAAATGCTGGCACAGTCAGATTTGTCTTTATAGGGGTTAAGTGATAACTTTTAAGACTTCTAGAGAAAAATGAAAACATATACAGTGGGTAAAATCCAAATGTTATAATTCAGTGTTGCAGTGACCTCTCCTTGAAGATCTACTGCTATGGTAAGTGTTCTTGCAAGTAAATGTGCTGTATCCCTCTCTTGCCCTGGATTTTATACTCGTAAGATGCCCTAAATGGATAAATAGGTGTGGGTTTACTTACAAACCCCTTCCTGGGGGCTACACAGTTGGAGTTTATGCCAGTAAATGACTGTGTATTTTGGAGTATTCACCCTCTTGAGGCATTTGATAAGATAAACCTAATGACTGTAGTTCTACTGGAAGATGTCAACATTCACATGGGAATGGAGTTACATGCAGGGGAATGAATGAGTGAAATGGTTTGCCTGGTCTGATATTGAATGGTGAATTGTTATTGGACTGCTATGTTAGTCTCAGGCTGCCCATAATAAACACCAAACAGAACACAGCTGCTAAGTGTACTTGGCACGAGAGCACTTAGGACTAAAGATTGATAACTAACTTTATAGTTGTGTCAGGAGAATTAAAGCTATATGTTCTAGATGTTCAGGTCAACAGAGGTGCTAAGTTGCCTATTGATCAGCACTTGGCGGTCAGCTGGGTCAGACAGCTAGGTGACATCCAGGCAGACCTGTAAAACCTAAACATGTTGAGAGGAGGTCAGGAGAACAAATAATTATGTATGGGATGAATTAATTTCCCACCCCCCAGAGGAGCTTCTTCTTTAGACCAGAGGATGTCTGTGATGTGGAGTCAAAATAAACCCTGTTCTAGACCTCAGTAAAGGAGACAATCCAAAACAGCTGTGACATTTTTCCCCGACCTATCCATCTCAGGACCTATCAAATTGCTTCTCTTCCTTTACCAAATTGGCCTATTCTTTCCATTCAGGTGTGAGAGCCAGGCATCTCCAGCTACATGAAATCCATATGACTCATTTGCTCCTGTGTAGAAAGTATAATCAACCCATTTTTTTCCGCCTGTGTTAAGAGTCCAGTGGCATCCCTCTTCTTCTGGTAAGGGTCTAGTGGCAGGAGATGGGTCAGTTTCAGGTCCTGAGGAGTGGCCCATTCATCCCTTTCACAGGTGACTTGCCTGGTTGGGAGAGGAGGCATGCATACATGCTCTCATAACATCATCTTCTTTTTCTACATCCTCAGAGCAGAGCTCCACATTGATAACCTGAGTCAACATGGCCATCACAAGTGGTTCATAAACCCAGCCACTGCTAGATATCACCTTGTGCCATGGGTTCAGCAGCATCAATTACCCTGAGAAAGAATAAACTAGCACCAGGGACTCATACACAGCCTGTCCCACCCCATCTCCTGGACACTTATGCTGTTAATCAAACATGAGTAATCTGGACTGTAGTCAAAACAGGCGGTCAGTTCTTGTCATAATGGTCACTCTGATACCTGTTGTTAGACCCCAGTGGTGATGAAAACTGTCAAGTTGAAGAAGGAGATCTTCTGTTTAATAGTAGCTGGAAGGCTCACATTTTACCAACAGGTTCCAAAATGTCATGAAGGTGGTTGCTGCAGCAGTCACTGAAATAAAGGCTCAGGTGTAGCAGGAGTTTGGTATGGCTATAGATAATGACTTCTGGAAGACACTAAAATGTTTCTTTCAGACAATTTAGAGACTCCAGAGAAATTACTAAAGATGGCCCAGACTATTTACTCCTTCATTTAGCTCTCTATCTCATGATTTAACCTTGACCCTCTCTCCTAATGTAACATAAACCTAATGTACTCTCCTAGAACACCATTACATTATCCCTATATCCCCCCCAACTCTTAACCAGGCATTGGATAATGGTGCCCTAACCTAGACATCCGTAACTCTCTCTGCAGTTCGTAGGACCCTACTCAGAACTCTATCCTTTTTTCCCTGAACATATCATGGTCAAAGACATCAATCATGTCTGATGTGTCTTGCTCTACCTGGAGCTCAGCATCTTCTAATCTGCTCCTGACAGACTCGGATCTCCCATGAGTATTATCCTGCTCCTTTATTCTCTCCTCTCCAGCTACTTATTCACCTCCTTTGATGTGTCTGGGGGATGATACACTATATCAGGATAGAAATTAGTTTGTATTCTTCTCCCTTAACTCATTATCACCTACCAGAAGTCAATTAATTAATTGTGACATTCCTGACTGCCAGCAGACTGGATTGTAATTGCATAGAGATGAGAGACAGAATGGACATTAAGCATGAGGAAAATATTTTTTATCTGAATAAGAAACACAGCTTTTTTTGCATTTCTTGTTAAACAGAAGTAATTTTGTCACATTTAATATGTTTACTCACAGCAATGAATTAGTTTCAAGTACTATTGGCTTGAATGGGGCAAGACAACATATGAGTAACACCACAGCATCATTAGTGCTGTTGCATTAATGAGTTAACACAAAGTGCACTTATCCCAATTTCTGTCCTTGTCTGCTCCATTGCCCCAATATTAGTTGGAGTTCTTTATCCTTTCTGAGCTCACATCTGTTGCCCTCTTTTAAGCAGATTGCCACTCCACATCCACCTCCATTCCTCCTCCTCTGTGTTTCATTCCTTAACAACCTATTCCCATGCATCTGCTTGTCCATCTCTGAGCCCTCCTGTATTATTGCTATCAGCTCCCCTACCGTCATACCCAAACTTCTTGCATTGCAGAATAATACCATCCTCTCCATGCTTGGTTCTGTGCTATAGTAAGTGTATTTTTTGCCTTCTGTCTACAGCTTGAATTCCTCTCCTGTCTTCTGCTTTTGTCATAGAACTGAAGTGAGGCAGGTACCCAGTAAGGATGTCTCATGTGTGCCTCATGCAGAAGGTATACCAGACAAGGCCTATTGAAAAGAGGCCTTGATGCAGATCCAAGACTTACTAAAGAAATTATAACTCTCATCTTACTTGGGAATGTCTTAAAAGCATACAGGATGAGCTGTGGATTATTGGTAAGGATACAAATATCTGTCCTGCTCACCCTTTTACCTGCATGTCTGTCACGAGGAAGAATAGTTGAAAAAAATGGATGGATGAAGTTTTGAAGAACAGTTGAAATAAATGTAAAACTAACATGTTATGTTGAACAAGATCACATTATAGGAATAGAAAGTGATTATTAATGCACTAATTTCAGTTGATAAAATGGAGACTTGCCTGTTTATTAGAAGTATCAGAACAGTAGCACAACCATCAGAATGAGATGGCAAAGCTTGCATTTAGATTTTGCATTAATGCCACTTTTTGTAGTTGCACAAGAGCTTGACCCAGAATGGAACCCTAGTCCTTTCTGGCATTATACATGCATGTTTTGGCAGAGGCCCCATTTTCTTTTTATGCAAAGTTAGACAATGACTTACAAAGACAAAATATTGTATTGCCAGAGATGACAACGGTGACTGTTGCTGATGAGGAATTACTTAACTGAGAATTAGCTGGCAGCAATTTGGCAGGTGCCAAAAAGTTTCTGCCTTACTGTTCAGTGAATTCTTCTTTACCCGAAGTTATCTGTTAACATGTGCCAAAATGAATCAGCTCCTCTGCCAAGCATAATCACCCCAGGATGCTATTAATTTAGAGTGCATTGGTGGTTCTAAATGTTGGTGGAGGAGGTTCCTATTGATCAGAAACTGAGTCTTGCTATAGACAGACTAAGACATCTAGCTTCACACTGAACTATGTGTATTTGTCTGTTTAGTTAGTGTGTAATTCTATCAGCCTAATGGCTCACTCATTGTGTGACTACCTTCATCTGATAGCATTTTATGAATTCATATTTGCTGAATCACCTTTCTTGCCAGATGTAGTGGACTTACAAGCTGCAGCTTCATATGGTCCCCTTCCTAGATGACTTGTTTGTGGGTGGTCTGTAGAGATGCTTCTTTGTAGCTTCCATGTCTTGAGTGTCCTGTGGTTGCAAATGCCGTGGGGTTTCTATAAAGTGGGAAAGTTAGTCTTTGATCCCATTTACTGCTAATAATTACTGCCTGTGGGAAAAAAGACATATGAGGAGTATATATTTGACATCCTCCATGAAAACAAAGTATTGGGTCTTCTATATTCAAGATCTCCTGTACTTTGTGGGCTCCCTGGCATCCATATACTTCATAATGCTACAATATGGCTGTGACTTACAGCAGAATTCACATATTCATTCAAGTAATATTTCAGAATGGTACCATTAAAATATGCTTTGTAAAAGTCAAAGGACTTGTGAGCTTGTTTTTGTTGTTCTGCAAAAACAAATCTCTTAAATTTTTACCTTTCCCGAAAATGATACTCTTTTCTGTCATAGTCATGAAGTATTTATCAGTTAATAAAATATCTTAGCTGGTTGCTAAAGTGACCCCATATATTACAGAATATGTAGTGTAGGTCACAAAAGACTGAATAAATGAAAGCTGTTTATGGGCTCCGTATTGAAATGTTGGCACTCTAAATGCCAACTATCCACCCACAGAAAAAATAATGATTGAAAATACAGGAGAAGAGCGAATCTCAAACATTGCTCTTCTCTTTTACTTTTTTTTTTTTTGCATGGGGCAAGCCTTCCTATACCCCCAAACTTAAATATACTGACTCCAACATACAATGGAGAAAATGGAATATTCTGAGAAATGGCAATCTGAGATTGTTTTTTGTTTAGCCATTCAGTCTCTGTGTTTCAGGACTCACTCTAACAGTCTTGGCATTTCAAAGGATGACCCTGTTTATGTAGATATACTACACCATTGTCATTCCCGTTTATAGGAAGTTCATATTAATCATGCCCCCTCACTCCCTAGTACTAGAGTTCAAAATCTTGTTACAGTACTGCAAGCGTCCTTGTAAATCCACCACTATGAAACCAACTTTCAGTGTTTATTAGTCTAAGATTGTGGTCATAATACAGACCTCTGCTGATTAGAATTCAAGCATACAGATAAGCCATACCAGCTATAATGACCATTATTTTACTTTTATCTTTAATGTAGAAAATCTGTGGCTATGAGAAAAATAAGCTGAATTGCTAACGAAAGAGGCTTTGAAATAAGGGCTAGAAATGAAAGTACTTTTTTAAATATCATAAATTACATTTTAAACAATGATATCGATACATATATATGAACAGAAAAGAAAGCAAAACAAAACATAGTATTTTTCATTATTTTCTTATAGTATACATATATGTTTTCTTTTTTAACAATTATCATTAACTCCAACATTACATACATTGCTCATTTCCTGCCTTCCCTTATACTTCACTCCTTCTGAACAGTTTTTGGCATGTATTGTTCCCACAAATTCCATTTATTTCTATGTAATTTGTTCCTTGTCTTTTGGAAAGATCTCACCTCAAGTTATTTTATCCTCTTCACAATATTCAGTACTTTCAAATACAGTTGGTTTAGATGTTAATTTCAATTTTCTTTTAACTGCTTTTTTGTCAGCCAATGGCATTAGTTTTAATAAAACCTTAGCATATCAAGGCAATTTAGATTTGATATCCCAGCTCAAAAGAATCATTTCCTTAGTTACAACAATTGCTTCCCCAGCATTTACCTTTTCAGTGAGATAACATGTGACTCCATTGACAATGAAATCCTGTCAGCAGATAGATCACAAAGTGCTGGTAAAGATGCCTATTGGTTGTGTTAACATGAGCATGAAGTGTCTTAGATACAGAAAACAAATTGTATCAGCATTGTGTCAATAAGTTAAGGCAAGCATGTCTCGCTAATCCATGCATCATAGTCAGGAGCTCTTCCTCTGCACCAGTCAGCTGACAGAGCTTAATAATAACTTGTGATGTGTGTTACCATTCTATGCCTGGTTCCTTTAATGTTGTTCTGTATCCCTAGTACAGCCTGCTTCACAAGTGAACTAAATTTACTTGTAGCAATTAGTAGATATACAGAACATTTTGCATATTTAAACCCTGCTTGGTAAGGTAGTTATTTTGTATCAAATCTGGCAACTATAGCTTTAAATTATTTACTTTCAATACAAAATCAAAAGTGTTTGTTCTTGTCTTGTAACAATTATTAAGGTATACATAATTTTAAAGGTAAATTTGTTTCAGATTCCTTCCCATTTGTAAGTATTGAATTACTGCCAATATATTATTCAGTGTTAATATATAACCTTATGGATGGTAGGCTACCATTACAACTTTGTACCATGACAGCTAACAGCTTTAAATTTCCAAATTAATATTTTGCTTAGATAATTGCCTAGATGCCTACTTCCTAAAGGATAAGTATATGTTTACTAACTCCAGTTCATTTGAAGAAAACTATTTCTGAATACTCTCAAAAACCCAGGAACAAAGTACATGTTAAAGTCTTTCAAAAGAATAAAGAAAACATTTGTTCAGGGTCTAGTATATATGCCAAAGTTATCAGTAATTGCATAATTTCACTTTCGATAATGCAAAACTCAATTGACTTAAAAATCAAGATTACTTAATCATCCATTTATTCAGAAATTTATTAATTTATTCATTTATTTGGGCTTCAGTGTCCAGCTTATCCACTTCATCCATTTTCCAATATCTACTCTATCCAGTTCAGGGTTGTTGGGAAGCTGGAACCCACCCCAACACACAAGACAGATAAACTAATCCAGAAAAGAATGCCAGGCTATCACAGGAAACACATTTATGTACACATGGCATGTACATCTGTACACAGCCTGAAGGATTGTCAGTTCACCTACAACATGTCTTTGGATTGTGTCAGGGAATATAATAAATACTTAAAGTTTATAAATTCCATTTAGCTGTAGAAAAGCTGTTTAACTGCAATCTACTAAAGTTATATTTTATTAATATTGTAATATTATACTTGATATACTAAGCTAATCTACCTCAAACATAAACCTATTCAGCTTAGCTACCCAAACAAAATATAAGCATTACTATAGCAAAACTTGAATAGCAATGAAATAAATTAAGAAAAGTGAATGAAATGCATATTTTGCTGGTAACATTTAATACTGAAGAACATGCAAGTTGGGTTTTATAAGAGTTTTCAACATTAACAATACTTAGTAGGTCAAAATAACATAACCAATAAAAATTCTGAAGCAGTAGTATATTTCCAGCTCAAAGTTTTAGTGCTCTTTGAATTAGAATAATATTTAGGAGGCATGAGAAGGGCTGGCATCGGTAGCCTAGCCCCAAGAAATGTCAATTTTTTTCATTTAACTCTCACTCAGTCTTCTCACCAAATCAATATATTTGCTCTAATCACTCTAATTATATTCAAGAATTAATGTTTGTTTTCTCAGTTTTAATAACTAAAAAATATCACTTTATAGATGAAAATTTAATACCTAGAACAATATCTTTCCCAGTAAAAATTAAGCTTTTGGATAAATGAGATAATCTAATATGGAAAAAGAAAAAAAAAAACGTATTCATAAATAAATGTTTTGAAATATTTAAGTTATATTGTAATGCATAATTCACAGAACATATTGCAGACTTTATTCTAAAACACGTAAGTGAATACTGACATTTTACTCTATATACAATTTTACCCAAAAAGCTTAACACTCACTAGTACATTGTTGTTTCTTAGAAAATAAAGCAGAAATGCTATTATTTCAATATTTACAATGGATTATTCAAAATACAATATTCAAAATATTCTTTACAGACTGCAAAAAATCAAGTGACCAGTGTTACCTTGAAGGCCACCCAGAAAAACAAATTTCACTCAATATTCTCTGTAAACATTTGGAAGAAAATAAACAAACAAAAATGGTGAAGTGAAATATAACAGGAATAAAGCAAAATATAACTCAGGCACATGATAATACCTCATAATGCTATTTAGTAAAGTAAATGTCCAGAGGATGAATAATGAATGATCACAATTATTGTTGAATTATTGTTTATCCACATGTAAGCAGTTGTGAATTCAACATATCAAGTAATATTTTCTAGAACACATACATTTCTTACAGTGTATCATGTTGAATCCTGTTAACTGAGAAGGACGTTCTATTACATGCAAAATGATGAAATAGAAAATGTTTGGCATATAAAGTGCTACTTAAAAAACACAACTAAATTTGACCAGGTTACCCTTTGATTTTGCTATTATTTAAATGCCTACCATATTTTTAATGAGAGGAAGAATCTTCTTTCTTCTTTTATTGTTATTGCCACCGAAACAAATGTAGTAATAATTTCAGTGAGACTCCAGATTTCTTCTATGTGTACTGTGTCCTTTTTTTACAGAGCCGATCACCATAAGGGTTTCTACTTACCTCATTAAGGTCCTCCATCTTGCCTCCATTAGGTTAGCCCTGCAGGTGTGACTTGGGGAACTGGCTGAAATACATGAGGTTCATCCCTTTCCCTATTGCTTGGGTTAAAACATACTAGTAACCCTTAGAGCATTCAGCTTTACTTTGAACCATAGAATAACCATACAGTTTGCAGGCAAATTGCTACCTTTCTGCAAAATCATTTCTAAGATCATATTTACAGTTAACCTATCAAGTCTAGTAGTGGTTTGGAAAACATCATCTTTAATGGCTTTTTTAAATCAGTAGGTTAATTGTAACTATTAGTTTTACTCAGAACAATACCATCTGGCAATTAAGTAAAACATTTCATATTTACATACAACTAAAACAAAACAGGTCCTTTTTTATTTGCAAGACAATCCAAGTATTAATAACAGTTAGAAAAATGGTGCCGTACAAAGAAAAACCAGTGCTTTGCCATGCTTAACACTACACTAAACTACATAAAATTGATAAGTGCATGGTCTGTCTAAACACTAAACTAGATAAAAGTGCTAACAGAACATGTTCTTTTGGTACTTGTAGATGAAAAATGAACCTCTAAATTCAGACTGTGCTGTACTCATGAAATTTTGAGAAACCTAGAAGAATTCTAAAAAAAAGTACTTTATAGTTACAAATCCGTCTTTACTCAAAATGGTAAATCCTAGTATTTTCCATAATTTCAGACTTTAATTAAATCTTTCTTAATTTCATATGCACATTGTCTCAGCGTGAAACTTAAATGACAGGTACAATCCAGACTGGATCATTTCTTCATTTCAAACAAGTTGCATTTGTATCCAATGTCTAGGTTCGTAAATGTTTTTAGGCTGTGGTAAGCTGTAATCTGTTTTTCTTGTTATCATTTCAGACAAGTGCATCCGCAACAACTACCACCTTCATTTGTCTCACCTGGGTAAGGTAGAGAAAATGTGTACATTTGCTAACAGACAACTTTTCTTCTTACAGTCCAAATATATGTTTTTTGGATTTATTGTGCATAAATAAGTTTAGATTCATTATACATCAGAACCATGCTGATTGCTAATGTTATTAAAGTTAAGGCTATGGGCAATATTTAAGACACAAAATTAATTTTCTTTTTTGTAAACTGGTATTTTGTATAGTGCAAGTTAGAATGGGGCATTATATAAGTCTGAGAACATCATAGAAGAGTCCAAATTGGGAAAAGAGTACATATAAGGAGAGAAAGAGAAAGAAAAATAGAAAGAGATGCTGTCATTAGAATGCTTTTATTCAACAATGCAGATTAGTTTGTGTTGATTATGATTATTAATGCTTTCATTTTTGGAACTTCAAGGGTTATTTCACAGTGGCTAAAAGTATGAATTTGTATGAATACAATAATGTAGATGGCTAATATAGTGAAAACACAGAGGGTGTCAACTAACTCATTTTTAGATATGGGCATAATATATTCATGGTTGCTTCTCATGTGACTGGAATGATCAGGTAAGGTTTGTAATGTTTTTCCTCAGCCTAATTAACAATAGCACTCAGCTCTAGGAGACTTATAGGATAACACAATTCTCTGTTTTGTGATTTGACAATGTACTTATTGATAACAGTTTAGTAACGGGAAAGTAATGATGCAAGAAAAGATGTAGGTAACATGTCACATGCACTTATACAAATGTGCATTGAGGCCAGCATGCATGGATGTAATAATACAGGTTAACTGGTTATATATCCATTAACATGGTGAAACCTGTTTGGACACAGGAAAAAAAGACTCCACCTTAGAAGAACACAGAATGTACCACAAATGCCTATTGAAAATAGCAGTGACTATATGTGTTAATTATATAAATGTGTTAATTATATAAATGTGTTAATTATATAAAGGGAAACTAAGATCGATGCTCAATACTTGTCATTCTCACTGGTGAAAACATAAACAAATGATCATAGCAGAACTAGAGTTCTGTAAAGCTGAGAGAAGGGAACAGTTAAAGATTCATATATTTAACAAGAACAGAAAGACGGTTTACACATAAGATGCATAACCATAAAGTAAAATGTAGTGTAACACAAAACGTTGTGAATATCAATGGAGTATGTTTATAAAATTATAAAAGGAAGCAAGTACTCATATTAACATATTTAGAACATGTTGAAAGCATTTTACGTAAACTCTTTATAACTATTAAAACTGCATTCATAGTTATTTGTAAAATATGTAAAATGAGCTCCAGCTGTCTTGCACATTATCACAAGACCAGACTAATTCCTACACCACTTAGCAGACTAGAATTGCTAGGTGCTCTAGCCAGTGAGATTTTGGGTACCACATACAAATATGGAACTCTTTGGAAAGGTCCGGATTCATAGGCACCTGAACTTTGCAAGTTTTTTTCAAGTAGGGTTCCAAAGGAGTTAGGTATATATCACATTCTAGTGCATGCATGCACTTCTGGCTAACAGTGGTGGGAATCTGTGTGGGATGAATTGGAGTCACTTCATCTCCTACAGATAGCTGATAGTGATAGGTTGTGCTGTATGTGAATAAGAGGGTTTGTGTGTGCATGCCAGTGTATCACTGCATATGTGTGTGTGAGCACTGGGACTGTGAGTAAGGGGTTCTATCAGTATTTGTGCATGAAAGGCTATTGTGAGTGCCATGTGAGTTTGTGTGTGTGTGTGTGTGTGTGTGTGTGTGTGTGTGTGTGTGTGTGTGTGTGTGTGTGTGTGTGTTTGTATGCAGTGTGTGTGTGTGTGTGTGTGTGTGTGTGTGTGTGTGTGTGTGTGTGTGTTTGTGTCTGTGTACACTGTGCGTGTATGTGTTTGTGTACGTGTTCTGGGATGGAGGAGGCAATGCATGTGTATGTTCCTCACGGTACCTGCACTATAGTGCAGGTGGTAGGTGCTGTGCTGCATAGCTGCTCCTACTACACTGTGGAGCGATTCATAGCCAAACAGAATTCCCAGGTTCATGAGATGTTATTTAACAAATCTGGATGACTATAAACTGGAGCATACCACTGCAGTGCAAATCAGCTCATCGGTGCAGGAAAATATGCACAGCAGTTCTATTAACTATAAACACATGCCAGGGTTATCTGTACATTTCAGGTGAGATTTTATATTTGTAGTCAGAGACTCCTCTCTCCATAAGGACACAAATATTTTACTTGTCTAATATAAATAATTTCATATACAGCAAGCAAAAGAGACTGCATGCTAAAGAAATGAGTTTTCAACATGTTATAAACATTTAAAAACTGAATCATTGTTAAAACTTCTAATAACATCAGTAAAATGACTGTAAGAAACAAGCATGATATAACCAGTCTGGTAACTGTTTAGAATTCTCAACACTGTTACTGTTGATAAACAAAACTAAAGTTGATATTACACTGCAGTATATATAAAAAATAGTATGCTTAAGCCAAAAACAATAGCAGTAATAATTTAATTCGTAATGTTGCACTTTCACAGTTAGCAAAATTTCAGTTTTCAGATATGTGCAGTCACCCCAGTATAAAAGCCAACACAATAAGAGAACTATACAACAACTATGCAGGAGAAATAGACCAGCATGTTTATGAGTTAATTTATTTTATTTTATTATTTATTTATCATTTGTTTACTGGGAAAGTCTGACTAGGACAGATCCCGTTTTCAGTGGAGGCTTGAGGAGAAAAGCTCCATAGGGAAATTATATATAATTACATACAATTATACATCATGTAATTATACAAATGTACTGCAGTTGCAATGGATTACAGTGAGTAAAGTTAGATATAATATGTGTTAGATGTTTGCTACAACATTATAATTAACAAAAGAGCTTTCAGCATTTGTTATATACAATCATATTCAATATTCAATATTAAGAAAAACTTTGATAGGTTTGGTTAAGTTGACAGAGATAGTTTGATTGTTACAGTGCAGATGCTGTTAGTGATGGAAGGCAGATTTAGTCTGGACTAGTGCATGGGCACATCCATTTATTTGTGAGGTAGTTCCTATGTTGGCTTTTAAATCAAGATGGATTGGCAGTAGTTATGATTGGCTGTGGAATACCATTCCAAATTTTAGAGATATAATTGAGTATAGAGAATCACCCGCATTGTTGGATTTGGATACTTGCAGTAAGGATTTATTATTGGATCAGAGGACTCGTGTATTGGTATAGGGTAGGAGCAATTGGTGAATTAGTCTATGGGCCATAATAAGTTGATAGTAGGATTTGTAATTGGGTAACTTTAGCCATTTCAATTGTTGTAGGGCAGAGCAGTGGTGAGATCTGTGAGGGAATTGGTTATTGTAGCATGCTTCTGGTTTGGCCAGATCAATTTTCTTTAGGTTGATTAACCCAGCCACTGAGGGGTGCGCAAGCCAGTGTATTTCTTCATGCTGGTTCCAAGCCCAGATAAATGGGGAGAGTTGCATCAGGAAGGGCATCCGGTGTAAAATTTTTGCTAGATCAAATATGCGGACAAAAAAACAGATTTCTACACCAGATCATTCGAGGCCCGGGTTAACAACGCTTGCTTCCAGTACTGTTAACCAGCATGGTGCTGGTGGAAATTGGGTACTGTTGGCCAAAGGAGAAAAAGAGGGGGAAGGCATGCCTGGAGGCAGGAGGAGAGGAGGAAGGTTAGGAGTGTGGATGTGAGTGTAGGAAGTTTGAATGTTGGCAGTATGACTGGTAAAGGGAGAGAGCTCGCTGATATGATAGAGAGAAGGAAGGTTGACACATTGTGTGTGCAAAAGAACAGATGGAAAGGGAGTAAGGCCAGGTGTATCACAGGTGGGTTCAAATTGGTCTACAATGGTGTGGATGGGAGGAGAAATGGGGTAGGAGTTATCCTTAAGAAACAGTATGTCAAGAGGTTTTGGAGGTGAAGAGAGTGTCTGATAGAGTGATATTTATGAAGATGGAAACTGATGGTGTCATGATGAATGTTGTTAGTGCATATGGTCTGCAAGTTGGGTGTGTGATGGATGAGAAAGAAAAATGAGTTGGATGAAGTGGTGGAGAGTGCACTCAAGGGTGAGAGAGTGGTGATTGCAGCGTATTTCAATCGGCATGTTGGTGAAGGGAACAGAGGGGATGAGGAGTGATGGGTAAGTATGGTGTTAAGGAAAGGAATGCAGAAAGTCATATGGTAGTGGATTTTGCAAAATGGATGGACATAACTGTGGTGAATACTTATTTTAAGAAGAGGGAGGAGCATAGGGTGACATACAAGAGTGGAGGAAGATGCAGACAGGTGGATTATATCTTACGCAGGAGTGCCAGTATGAAGGAGATTGGAGACTGCAAAGTGGTGACAGGGGAAAGTGTACTTAGGCAGCATAGGATGGTGGTCTGTAGGATGATGGTGACAATCAAAAAGAGGAGGAGAGTGAAAGCAGTACCAAGGATCAAATGGTGGAAGTTGAAAAAGGATAATTGCAAGGTGGAGTTCAGGGAAGAGTTAAGACAAGCACTGGGTGACAATGAAGAGTTACCAAATAGCTGGGCAGCCATAGCAGAGGTTGTAAGGGAGACAGCTAGAAAGGTGTTTGATGTGACATCTGAGCAGAGTTAGGAACAGAAGGATATCTGATGGTGGAATGAGGAAGTACAGGAGAGTATACAGAGAAAGAGGTTGGTGAAGAAGTGGGATTGTCAGCGAGATTAAGAAAGTAGACAGGAGTACAAGGAAATGAGGTATATGGTGAAGAGAGAGGTGGCAAAAGCTAAGGATAAAGGTGCATGGTGAGTTGTATGAAAGGTTGGACAATAAGAAGGGAGAAAAGGACCTGTACTGATCAGCTAGACAGAGGGACAAAGCTGGGAAAAATGTGCAGCAGGTAAAGGTGATAAAGGATAATGAGAAAAATGTACTCACAAGTGAGGAGAGTGTGCTGAGCAGATGAAAGAGTACTTTGGGGGCTGAGGAATGAAGAGAATGAGAGAGAGAAGGCTGGATGATATGGGGGTAGTGAATCAGGAAGTGCAATGGATTAGCAAGGTGGAAGTAAGGACAGCTATGAAGAGGATGAAGAACAGAAAGTCTGTTGGTCCAGATTACATACCTGTGGAAGCATGTAGGTGTTTAGGAGAGATGGCAGTGTTTTTTTTAACCAGACTGTTTAATGAAATCTTGGAAAGTGAGAGGATGCCTGAGGAGTGGAGAAGAAGTATATTGGTACCAATTGTTAAGAAGAAGGGAGATGAAAAGAGCTGTAGTAACTACAGCAGGATACAACTGATCAGTCACAGCATGAAGTTATGGGAAAGAGAAGTGGAAGCTAGGTTAAAAAGGGAAGTGATGATTAATGATCAGCAGTATGGTTTCATATCAGGAAAGAGCACTACAGATGCAATGTTTACTCTGAGGGTGTTGATGGAGAAGTATAGCGAAGGTCAGAAGGAGTTGCATTGTGTCTTTGTAGACTTAAAGATAGCATATGACAGTGTCCCTAGAGAGGAGTTATGGTACTGTATGAAGAAGTCGGGAGTGGCAGAAAAGTATGTAAGAGTGGTACAGTATATGTATGAGGGCTGTGTGGCTGTGGTGAAGTCTGCAGTAGGAGTGTCGGATCCTTTCAAGGTGGAGGTAGGATTACATCAAGGATCAGCTCTGAGCACTTTCTTATTTGCAGTGGTGATGGACAGATTGACAGATGAGATCAGACAGGAGTTCCCGTGGACTATGATGTTTGCGGATAAAATTGTGATTTGTAGTGAGAGTTGAGAACAGGTTGAGGAGACCCTGGGAGGAGGAGATATGCTCTAGAGAGGAGAGGAATAAAGGTCAGCAGGACTGGGACAGAATGTATCTGTGTGAATGAGAGGGAGGACAGAGGAATGGTGCGGATGCATGCAGTAGAGTTGGCGAAGGTGGGTGAGTTTAAATACTTGGGGTCAACAGTTCAGACTAATGGTGTGTGTGGAAGAGAAGTAAAGAAGAGAGTGCAGGCAGGGTGTAGTGGATGGAGAAGAGTGTCAGGAGTGATTTGTGACAGACGAGTACCAGTAAGAGTGAAAGGGAAGGAGTACAAGATGGTAGTGAGACCAGCTATGTTACATGGGTTGGAGGACAGTGGCACTGTCGAAAAGACAGGAGTCAGAGCTAGAGGTAGCAAAGTTAAAGATGTTAAGATTTGCACTGAGTGTGACGAGGATGTGCAGGCTTAGAAATGAGTATATTAGAGGGTCAGCTCAGGTTGGATGGTTTGGAGACAAAGCCAGAGAGGCGAGACTGCATTGCTTTGGACATGCGCTGAGGAGGAATGCTGGGTATATTGGGAGAAGGATGCTAAGGATGGAGCAGCCGGGTAAGAGGAAAAGAGGAAGGCCTAAGATAAGGTTTATGGATGTGGGGGAGAGGACATGCAGGTGGTTGGTGTGACAGAGAACGATGCAGGGGACAGGAAGAAATGCAAACAGATGATTGCTGTGATGGCCCTTCATAGAAGCAGCCAAAATTATTGCCTGTCTTGTGTTACTAGTGAGGAATGGCTTGAGTCTACATAGTGCACCTAGTTTTATGTGCATCTTCTTGATTGACTGAGATAGATGTATATCAAATTTCAATTCATTGTCTATAAGCACACCTAATAGTTTTGTTTGGTCTATGGTTGGTATTATGGTATTATTGGAAGAGTTTAGTTGGAATGGAGTAATGAGGTTGTGTGGTTTCCTGGGGTGAAAGAGCATGGGTTTTGTTTTGAATGAGTTTAGGATTAATTGTGAGTCTGATAGTCAGGCTTCTATTGACAGGAAGGACTGTTGTATCTTTGTTTTGAGTTAATTTAGAGTAGGTGCAGCACAGATGACAGTGAAGTCATCAGCATATTGTACAATGGAGGCTAGAGAGTTGCTCGGTGAAGCCTATTGGTGAATAAACTGAAATGCAGAGGGGCAAAGATTGACCTTCTGGGGACCCCCATTATAACAGGTAACAGGGAAGAAATATCATGTTGCCATTTAACAGCTTGCTGATGGTTAGGCAGGTACCTAAGGAACCATGCTAGTGATGCATGGCTGAGTTTTTAGCTGGAAAGTTCGTTAAGTAATTTCTGGTGAGAAACCATATCAAATGCTTGGAAAGGTCCAAGAATATGGAAGACACCAAATTGCTGTTGTTTCTGAGTTGGTTAATGGTATTGGTGAAGCTGAGCAGAGAAGTTGTGGTACTATGATTTGGGGAAATCCGTGGTGTGTGCTAGTCAGGAGGTTATTAGACAGAAGGTAGTTGAAAAGCTGGAGATGAATACAATTTTCTAATATTTTACAAAGGGGTGATAAGATAGTTATGGGTCTATAATTTGAGAATTCAGTAGAGGTACCACCTTTGTGTAGTGGGGTTATATAAGATATTTTCCAGATTTTTGGAATGTATTGTTCTGATATAGACCGGTTGATGAAGAAGGAAGCCGGATAGCAGATGGTGTCTGCTGCTAGTTTTAAGAATTCAGAGGGCAGATTGTTGGCTGCAAGGTTGTCGGCTTTAAGTTACTGAGTATTTTTTAATTGTTTGAGTTTGGATGGGTTTAAAAGAGGAGTCAGTTTCATTCTGGCTGTGGTTGGGATAGTAGGAGGATCATTGCAGTGGTTCTTAATAATTTCTCATATGATGTTTATAAAGAAAGAGTTAAATTGTATGGCTATACTATTGTAATTGTTAGTAGTTGCTGGAGTAGGGCTGGAGGATTGGCTTGGGTGAAGTAGTTTATTTATAGCAAACTAGAATGTTGTGGGATTGTGGAGAAGCTTTTGCTCTATAGCAATATAGTATAGATTTTTGCATGTTTGTCTTGGGCCTTGGCTTTATTTCGAAGTTGTCTATAGTCTTCTAGGTTGGCCTGAGTCTTGTTAGTGTGCCAGAGTGTCCAGGCTTTGTCTCTTAGTTTGAGTAGAGATTTATTTTCTTTTGGTAACCAAGGGGTGAAATTGTTTTTTACTCTAGTAGTTCTACATGGGGCATGATTGTTTAATATGTCAAGGAAAGTGGTGTTAAAATAGTCCACAGCGGTATCAAGAGGAAGGCTTTTGAGTGAGGTTCAGTCACAGTTTAGTAAGATTAAGATAAAGATTTGATCATTGAAGGTTTTTTGTTTTGCGAATATGGCTATAGATAGTATTTCCATGCGGTGGAGATGATGTCTAATTAAGCATGTTGGGAGATGATCACTAATGCTACGAGGAAGACAACCTAATTGGTAGACTAGGGTAGGTTTATTAGTTTGAATCCAATCCAGAATAGAATATATTTCGGTTAACTTGTCTGTTCTTGTGGTATGAATTATTTTAGTGAAGCCATGTAGGCTGATATAGTTTGAGGAGTTGTCAGAGTCCGAGAAATGCCAGTCAGTATTAAAGTCACCCATTACAATAGTTTTATGTGAGAAAGTTATTGATATCCAATGTAAAAAATCCTCAATTAAGTTGGAGTTATTGTCAGGAGAAATATAAGTACATATTATTGTTAGATATTTGTTGCAGTTTATTTCTAGTTTGATAAATAGTACCTCAATACTGTTGAAATCAGGCATGCTTGGTTCAGTAAGTTCTACTTTTATGTTTTGCTTATACAGTAGGGCTATACCTCCTCCATGCTTGTTCTTTCTATCACATCTATGTATATTATAACCTGGGGGAAGAATTTCATTGTTGGTAGTATCAGGTTTCATCCAGGTTTCTGTTATGATTACAATGTCTGGGGAGTAGAGAGACAGGGTGGCATGCAGTTCATGTGTTTTATTTACTATGCTCCTGGCAGTCATATTAATGAGCAGTAGGTTAGAGCTACTGGGAGAGGTTATTGTCCTAGTTATGGGTGGTATAGGTGGGGGAATGTTGGACTTTTGCTGAACACATTCATGGCCTGGATTATGGTGTATATCTCAAGAGAGCATTAGGTGTGTAGGGAAGTGTAGCAGAAGTTTGGGGAGTTTAGATATGAGTTTGGTGAATTTATGAGAGGTTTGAGATTTTGGAATAGGTTGGAGAAACTTATCGGGAAATCATCCTATGTAAGTTGTGTTGTATAGATTGGGTGCAATTGTAAGATTGAGAGGTGTTGGATGGTGGGGCTGGGAAGTTGTATGTGTTGGAGGGTAGAATCTGTTCTGTAGCTGAATGTGGTAAGAAGTTAGATAATAGGAGACTATTAAGAGAATAGTAATGAACGTGTGTAGGGATAGCATGTGTAAGAGTTTACTGAGAGGTGTCATTGTTTAGGTGAGGATGGTGTGATATAATCTAGGGTACAGTAATATGTGGTAATTTTAGAAGAGGTTTGTTGACAGGTATAGAGTGGCAGAGGTGGAATTTAGAGGCTTTGTAGGATTGTGAGTGAGGTAAGTGAGCTGATAGTATAGAAGGAGTTAGTATATGGAAATGGATAGGTTAGGAATTTGCAATGAGGGATGAGATGGTTTGGGTGTTTACTGTGCTACAGGACAAGTAAGGAGTGAATATATGGAGTAATTGCAATTTAAGAGAATAATGAGGGAAACCGAGAGTATATCACTGACCTATGGTGTGTGAATGATAGCCATGTAGTGGGTGTGGATAAGGTGTGCTGTGATATGATTGGTTGACAGTGACATGGGGAGTGGCTAGTTGGATATAACTTTAGATGTAGTGGGGGTGAATGGAAACTGGGGGTAGGGTAGGGGAGCAGAATGAACCCCAGAGTAGTGAGGGCAAACAGAGCAGGAAGGACCTGGTGACCTGAAGACCAAGATTCTACAAAATCTATAAGCCACAAAGACTACAGGTCATTGTAAAAATTCATTACATGTAGTAGCCTCCCCTATCTTTTAACCCTATTAAATGACCAGGGATCTATTTCAGTAGGATGCAAATTAAAGAAAACCAACTTGCCTGGGATGGTAGAAGACAGCATACTATAACTTAAGTAGGACTAAACCAATAGTGGTTGAAAGTACAAAAAGATAGAAAGGTTTTCTTCAGAAGGAAGATTATAAAATTATTTTAATCTTGAATATCCTTTAAAAAGCTTATGTGTTATATTATTTTAAGATTAATAAGGTTTTAACTGTGGATATAGAATGAAACAAAAGTAAATTTTTACACAATCCTATTTGTCGAATTGCAGAGTTTGCAGAACATAATTCTAAAACATTCACTAAGAATACATTTACAGATTCACATGTATAATAATGAGTAAAATGGAATTAAAGAGGCCATACTGACTACAAACTTGTTTATATACATTGGAATATAGTAGCAGAAACACAAAGTAGAGATACATGTAAGATATACATGTAATAACAATGACAGTTTCAAGTCTTTGCCAATACAGATTAGCACAGTTAGTAAACACTGAAATATAAAATTATTAGGTTGATTTTTATGCCCACTCTCACTATCAGCCAGTTCCCCATGTTACGGCTAATGATGTAACCTCAGTTGTTGTCCTGGTCCACTTTATGTTATTCTATTCATGCCATAGTCCATGTACCACCAGTACTAATGCACTAGAGCTTTTCTCTCTGGACCTCCACTGAAAAATGGGTCAAGACCCAGTCATTATTTAATGAACGAATGAATGAATGAATCAATGAATGAATGAGTGAATGAATGAATGAATGAACGAATGAATGAATAACTAAATAAATAAATAAAATCTGATCCTGAGGTGCTCGATCCCCCAGTGTTAACACATGATATTTAGGAGAGCTGAAAGTTATGTGCTGCTGAGTCATAGTACTCCAGTCTGTAAACTGGAATCTAAAATAAAGTGCAAGTAGTAATGCAAAAGAAGTGCTTATCTGCCCGGTGTATCTACCCTACCTATTACCTTTATATAATGCAATACATGAGACAACACACTTTTTTCCTAAGTAAGTGATCTATTTTTATCTTCCATACATCCTCCAGTCCAGCCCACTGCATTTCTACCACCAAGTATCCTCAACCTCATTCTTACATTTTATCAACTTGCAGCACATGCCTATTGTGTGGACCAAAGAGTTTCTCACCCCTTAACAGCTGGCTTCTTACTTACAAAATTAGACTTTTTTCTATTATTTTTTCTAAGGTTTTTTTAAGACCATAACTTTATCATTGTCTATTATTCTTATCCCAAATTTTATGTGTGGCAGTTATGGGCTCCCATTTCATGAATTATGCCACTGTCATTGTGTAATATAGTTGGGAAATACCTTATCACACACTGAGTTTAAAACCACTCTTCATTTATTTGTTTACATTTGTTTACCAGAAAAGCCCTACTGGGAATGTAACCTCTTTCTGTGAAGGCACGGGAGTAACTCCATTAACAATATTACACAGTAATTAGATTTATAAGTAATATAGAAAACATTATTAAGAAAAAAATACCTTATGAAGCATGTGCATATATAGTTTGGTGCAAATGATCTATATACAGGAATTAAATGATACAAGCATAGTACATGGAGCATAATTTGGGATTCTTTTAAAGCATGTTAAATGTATGATTATGGTAAGCACATTCACTAGACCAGTGAAAATGTTATATGATCATAGAGCTGTCTGCATATTGAAAACTCCTGTCTTATATAGTTGATACATGTAGGTCATTAATAAATATGTCAGACAGAATGCGGCATAGAATGGACCTTTTTAAAATGCTGACTGAGTCTAAATGAAGGGAAGAGTACTCTTTTTGCCATCTGACTGCTTGACATTAATTTGAGAGATAGCTACTGAAGCAGAAGAGGGAGGAATGGGGCAGTCTGATTTTGGATAGTTTGTAAAAAGTTTTTGGTGAGAGATGATATCAAATGTATTTTATAAATTAATAAAGAATGCTTAGATTAGGTCACCATGATTTCCATTAATATTGGTAAAGTTAGGAAGAGATGTGTTGGTGCTGTGATGTGGCCTGGATCAGTGTTGGATAACAGAGAGATTATTGTCAGGGAGATGTTTTAGTAACTATTTTTGCATGAAATTTTCAAGGATTTTTGATAATGGTGATGGTATAAGTATTGGTCTGTAACTGGAGAAGTGAATACAGTTGTCATCTTTATGAAGTGGTAGGATATAAGATTTTTTTCTAGATTGCTGGGACATCATTTTCTTGAATGGATATATTTATTAGGATAGAGGATGTGCAAGAACATCCACAATGATTTTGATGTACTGTGTAGGGAAATTGTCAGCTGCATGTGTGATTGGTTTTAAGTCATGAAGGAGATTTTTACTAGTTTAAGTAGGAACTGGTATAATAGACTCAGTGTTTGAATTATTAGATTGAGGTGGGGAAATTTGAAGATCCCTAAAGTTTTTTCATTAATGAGAGCCATTATAGAGTGTATAAAGCAATGACTGATTTGACAGGCAATGCTGTCTGTAAACTTGAGCAGGGTTCAAGAGGTTATGCTTTGGTGACCAGAAGAGCTTAGGACTGTTTCTATGGGTTTCTTGTACGACTGAATGCAACGTTTTTCTTGTCAGAATGAATCATATGCTTCTCATGATTTGTGAGTTAAAAGTTTGTAGAGCTCTTTGGGTTTTGGCATACTGCCTAGTGTGCGAGGCTTTGTCTCTGACTCGATTGAGTTTTTCAGTGACTTGAGATAGCTGAGGAGCAAGATTTGACTTTCACTTCATTAGAGCTTGATCATTTAGAATAGTGAGAAAAATTCTGTTGATTTCTGATACAGCATTATCCAGTGGAAGTATTTAAAATAGATCAGTGTATGACATGTCAACCTCACCTCTAAAATGGGCATTTTGAAATGCTCTGTCTCAAAATACTACAAATACCAATGTTTTGAGTTTGTATTTAATTTGACAAATGTATCCTTGTAATTCCGCGAGTTCAGCATTTTTACACCTAATTTGGTAAATGCCGTTTAGGGAACCTCATGTCATGCATGGTGACAGCTGCAGTGTCTATCCACATTTGTACTAAAAAAAGACAGCTGGGAAGATATAACAGCTTATGTTATATGTGAATGATAAGTAAATGGCTGCCAGATGTTGAAATTCTAGCCAGCGTAGTTCTCTTAGTGTAAGGCATTGGTGAGTTCTGCCATGATATCCAAAAGAAAATGTGGAAATTCCGCAGTAGACTTTTTCAGGTCTGTCAACAAACAGTTGGAAGTCTCACTTAGAAAGTGAGAGTAGTTACAAACAGGAAAGAGAATATATTAATTAGCTGTGACAAAACATGAGTTATCCAAAAAGAATGACACGGCCTTATACATCATGTATAGTTTTATACAATTTTTCTGACAATGTTTACATTGCACTTATTAAATGTTAAAAGTTTGTCAAGAACTTAGTAGAGAAGCTTTGTGGAAGGAACTTCTTCAATGACTGTAGAGTGTCATAAAGTGACAATGACCTTGCCGTCCTTATCTTCTGTAACAAAGCAGGCACTGGGAAGAGTTTCAGATGGTTTTAGTATTAACTGTATTGTGTACAAAACATTACTTTTGTGTTTTTCAGGGCTTTAAGTCTAAGCTTATTTTATGTTAGTCAGCCAGTATTAGAAGACACTGAAATTCTTTTTTCTAGCTTTGAGTTGACATCAGTTAGCAAAGTGTCAGGTAGAACAATTGTAGAATCATCTGCATATTGATCCAGTTCTGATTTATTGCATTAATGGACTATACCTTTCACAAATAGTAAATAAAAGGGAACTAAATACTGAATCATGTGGAACACCCGTATTGGCAGGAAGGAAAGAAGAAACAAGCTGTTCCACCTGACAGTTTCCTTTTGTTAGACAAGCAGTTGTGAAGCCATCTTTCAGTACTGAGTGTATAGCCAGAGATGGCTTGTGCCTGTCCTCTCTAGGTTTTCAGATATTGGCAAAGACATTCTTGACCCCTATAGTGCCTGTTTTAGGCAATGTCAACCAGTTAAAAATTACCAACATGACAAACAAACAGGCAAAGGAAGTTATGAAGATATTACTAATCAATGTTAGAAACTCCTCTCCCTGCAAGCCCTTCTCATGGCGGAGGTAGTAGATGTCTGTGTATTGTCTGAGTCATGTTTAAACATGGCAAAGAGTACTCTGGCTGTACAGCGCTAGAACACCTTCCCCACTTTTAGACCAGCCACTGTGCATGCAGGGAAAAAAGGTGGAGGTCTCACAATCGTCATTCATGAGAGACTCATATGAAGGCTAGTCATGCAGCATGATGCACTAGAGACTCTTTATGTACAAATCACCACCGGAAAAGTCCCTTACCATATATTAGCTAACTGTGGAACCCCCTCTATGACCCTTGAAAGCCATAATGCCTATCTACAAGAACTGGAGTCTCTGAATTTTAAACCCAGTACCATTTCCTAAGTGATTTTAACCACCCAAGAATAGAATGAGGAAACCTACACATTTACAGGTGCAGAAGCACAGATGTTCCTGGATTTTGTTTATACAAATACCTTGGAAAAATTAGTCGGAGTACCCACTAGGAGTAACAACATCTTAGCCCTTATCCATACTAATATGGGGGCATCCCATGACTCCTTTAGAAACTTTTTCAAGACAAACTATCTACTCCTCAGTGATTCATTGGCAAGCTTCAAATTCCTACAACCCCAGAAAACATTACTGTATATGCAGAATTGTACGCCACCAAACTGCATCAACATGTACTCAGTTACACTGATGCAGTTGTTCCCTACAGAAACAAGCGGAGGACAAACCCCAGAAACAAGCACCCCTGGTGGAACTATGATATCAACAAGTTATACAATAAAAGGAAAATCATTTTGGCCGTAAGTAAGAAGAGTGGTACCTAAAATCATAGAGCTGTCATTATTAAATTAAACCAACAACTTAAGTGCCTAAGTAAATCCATCAAAGCCAAAATGTGAGGCAAAAATAACCACCCAAGCTAAAGAACATCACAAGGCCTTTTTTAGTTATGTTTGCAATCCCAGGAGCACAATGCAGCAATGCACTGAGCTGGTTTTGGACAATATTACCTTCACCAAAGATGAAGGTATAGCTAACCTACTGGCTGATAAATTCAGCTAAGACTGTACACCTTTCTCCGCTATACTGCAGTCACAGAGTTAGAATATATGCATAGCAAGAATTGCAGGGGCCATCACCCTTACAAAAAAACACTCATTTTGTTATTTTTATAATATGTCAGCTATATTGTAAAATATATATTATAAATGCTCCCCACAACACTCACCACTGCACAGCTCTTCAAACCCTTAACTGGCTCCAACTACCACACCTCCTATACCACCAACAACTTAATATAGCACAAAAAGTAATATATCAACCCCACACTTGCCCATCACTGAACTCTCTCCTCCAAACCTACCTACCCACCAGGACCCTGCGATCCGAAGACAAACAACTATTAACCTTACATAGGCCAAAAAAAAAAGCAGGACAATGTCTATATTCCTACTCAGTAACTAAACTGTGGAATGACTTACCATCAGACATTAGGGCAACATCTAACCAGAATCATTTCAAACTCACACTAAAGAGACATGTCTTAGAAACAAACATCTGCACCTGCTTCAAGTAAAGCTACATGCATTCTTTCCCAGTCCACCTCACCTCCACTCCCCTTCCACTCCCTACATCCTTTTCTTTTCTTTTCTTTTCTTTCCTCCCTTCCTCATCTATACTTCCCTCCTCTCATCTTTAAACTACCCCTTGTTTTCCCCGACTAACTCCCAATCCCACTAATTTGCTCATCCCACTTTGACCTTTGCACACTTTTATCTTTACTCTACAAAAGTCTACCTACACATTACCTAAATAACACTGAAAACATCCACCTCAACTAGACTAACTTCCTTTGAAACCATACCACTAGCCTTCCAACTCTTCAAATTAGATAAACTAATCAACTTTGCTGCTAATCTCAGACACTGGAGCCTAACTGCTTTTATGACAGCCAAGCTACCTTGTAACTGCAAACTATTCACCTACATGTAAATTAAACAACCTTGTTATCTGCACTAGTCAAATGATTTCTTTGTAATTCTGAAATGAATATGTTACAAAATGTTTTATTTTGTATTTCTCTAATATAAACGTAAATCAAATGACCACTGCACTTTTGCTTTGTCAAATGTTCTACCATATATGTTATTAATTGTACTAATTTGTGGAGCTTTTCTCTCCGGGACTCCACTAAAAATGGGTTCCTGACCCAGTCGGACTTTCCCGTCAACAAATGCCAAGTAAATAAATAAATAAATAAAATATTGCTTACAAATCACGGTATGGTATCTTAACTTTTTAGTGTGTTGGCAGCCTGGTCATGCCACCAGTTTCAGCTTTATGAGGTTGCACTTCCTCTTCCCTCAGGTCATTCCAGCCCCTAAAAGAGTCTTCTTATTCCTCAGATTGTCCTCCTTTGAAGGTGCATAAGAAGACTACATGAAACTATGGCAGCTTATTTGGTTAATAAGGAAGACACCAACTTAATCTGGATGATGAAGAAAACACCAGCTCGACTATATCTTGTCCAGGTAACCTCAAACTGGGGGAAGTCCTGGAGGTGATGCATTGAAGAAGGGTCTGGGCCACTGACTTCATGTCCTCCCCAAAGCAGCCAGTAAAAAAACCCATTCAGGTCTACCCAGTACTTGTCTTGTGTGGTACCACCTTTAGCCATAATTTCAAACAATGTCACCAAAGCTGCCTTGGAGAACCCAAATAAGTGGACTGTGTCCTATGCCTTCTCAGTGATTGACATTTTTGCCTGTGGACTTGTAAGATGGATACTTTGATGAAAGCAGCTCCTTCTAAGAGGGTCCTACTGCTCAGATCTCCGTGGACCACCCACCAGATAAGGAATTCAGGGTGATGGACCACTTAGGGAAGTGCATGTGCATGTCCTCCATGTTTTTATTGATGAAGCTCAACTACTTGGCTGACATGGTGGAATTTGAAAGGGATTTATTTGAGGAATTGCACCAAATGATTAGACAGTTTCCCAGTGACCTTATTAAAGACAAGTTGCTGCCCCAACTTGTAACAGTATCGACCATGATGGACCTCATGATGCAGGTTTCTTGTAGCAGCAGGGATGCAGGATCCAGCATAGCACTGCACAGGCTCACATTGCTTCAACTGATTTACTTTGCTAAGGATAACAAGGTAACCTTTATGAATGCCACAGTCAACTGACTAGTGTTATTTGGACTGAAAGTAACAGCACACATTGAAAACATGGGGAAAAAAGGGCAGGGCACTTACAGCAGCTGGAGTCCAGTTCCAATTTCATTTTTATATAATTTCAAAACTATATAGAAACCCTCATCAATTGTCATTCAAAAATGTAAAAGCAGCAGTCATGTAAGAACACCAAGTATTCAGGTAACCTGCAAAGAGGGTACAAGCCCTGAGGAAGAAGTTTTTGTCAGTCATTAACCAAATGAAATCTGCATGTAGGTGATCAGCAGAGGCCCCCAGACATTACCTTGCTGCTGTCCTCTAGAGGCAGAAATGGGTAAGCTGCCCAGCCACCAGTCAGCATGGAAGTCCATAACAAGAACAGGTGGGTGAGGATGCATACCCAGGGTTACAAGGTTCCCTTTCTGTTGATCCTAGTTTCTTCATCTCTTTCACTTACAGGTGACCCAACTTCCAAAGGAAAGTGGAAGAATCAGGGGTTTTAAACCTCTTCAACAAAAGGGCCATCCAAGAGGTCCTATGAGACCAGACAGGATCCCATTGTTACGCCATGTTCTTTTTAGTGTTCATTTTTTAGATCTAAGAGGTGTAAAAACATTAATTGCTAAGGATATCTTCCATATGGTATTGGTGCAATCAATCCTACCTTTTCTGGCAGAAGAAAACCAGATGTGCACTTCAGATTATCAGGATACATACTTCCATATCAAAAATGTAAAGGAATTCAGAAGGTTTCTGCACTTGAGTTACAGAACCAATCATTACCAGTTCTGGACTGCTCCATTTTGGTCTCAGCTCTACCCTAAGGTATTTACCACATGCATGTCTGTGTTTGCCTTGTACTTTCAGCTGCAGGGAGCCAAAATGTTTCCATATTTGGATGACTGACTGCTAGCTGTCTCTTCTATATAACACCTATTGTCAGTTAAGGAGTTACTGATTGACTTGATCCATTCTCTGTGAATAATACTGTAGAATGTGGCCAAGTCCTAAGTAGAACATATGCTCATATTTATAGACTGCAGTTTTGACACAAGGGTAGGCCCAGTAAGACTCCCCCCCAGTTATAATTTAGTCTCTATAAACTGATACATAGAGTTTTGCGAGTCTGTTGTGCTGCATTGTATAGACACGAGCACGCGCACACACACACACACACACACACACACACACACACACACACACACACACACACACACACACACACCTTATGAATACCTCTTAAATTTGTTTTGTAAGCAGAACTCAGAACATAGTTTCATCCTTACTTCTGAATAGGAAATATTTAGTAATATTCTTTTGCACTTCAAATAAATGTTCTTTCTGTTCTCCTTCATATATATATATATATATATATATATACTGGTGTCCTTCACTATATATATATATATATATATATATATATATATATATATATATATATATATATACACACTGGTGTACATGCAATCATTTCTTGTGATCCTGCTCTGTTATTTGCATTGTATTTTGTGCAAGCTTTACCAAGTAGTGTTGGGCACAGAACATAATATGGCCCAAAGCCCAGAAACCCAGACACAGCAGACTATAAAGAATGAGAAGGCCTCCACAGTGTAGAATCACTGGCATTAAATGAAACTTCTATTAAGAGATCTTCAAAATACTATGGCAGACTTGACAATGTCACTTTAAAAAAACAATGACCGCATTTTTTTAAAGCAACAGTATTTCCTGCAGAAAACATGTAATTCGTTAAACACTATAATGCTGCTGGCAAGAAATTATATAGGTGTCCTTCTTTATTTTTGTATTCCTTTTCTGATATGAAGTATGGCATTGCAAAGCTTTTAGAAATTAATGAATCAGAATACAAAAGGTTAAAGCAGTGTAACTTATGCTTTCTGCCATGAGATAGTACTGCTCTGGCCTTTGAACAGTACCAAAGACATGTATATGTAAAATTTAATGGGCAGAGCTTCATCTGTGTATTTTGACTCCATAGCCACAGAATAAGGATTTTACTCCTGAGGCCACATCTGAACACACAGACTCTAGTCATGTGAGCACCCCCCCCCCGAACAGCACAGACTCTACTCATGTGGCTGCCCCTGAACTGCCCAGTAAAACCAATGCAACATAATGTAATTCTTTAACATGCCATGCAAATGAATTACTTTATGTACACAAGGCACACAGTGTGGTATATGTCACAATGAGTACTGCTGTACAGGGTGAGGAAACAAGGCTACTGGGCAACATTAGCTTCACAGTTACCTAACCCCAAATCATTACTGCTGTTTTTGAATAGGATAAAAGGAACCTTCTGCTCCCAGAAATGTGCAGCTATCAAACTGAGTAGATGTAATCTTTTTGTGTTTTGAATTGTAGAGGTAAGCTAAACAGCTCCACCAACATTCATGTCACCATCTTTACCACAGCATTAGTTTGTGGAGTGCTAAAAAAGGATACAGTAGAATATTCAAAGGCACCACAGATTTTATATATATATATATATATATATATATATATATATATATATATATATATATATATATATATGGGTTCCCTTGACTTCATCGACACGCCGAAACACCGACGCTAAGAAGACCGACTCGAGAAGACTGACGAGACAGATGATCGACAATGTGAAATCCCGACAGCCGAAACACTGACATGGCAACGTGTGAGCGCGAGTTGGTAAGTGTGCGATAGTGAGGGATTTAGCGTTAGGGAGCAGACAGGTAAGTGTGTGCTAGTGAGGGATTTAGCATTAGGGAGCGGACAGGTAAGTGTGTGCTAGTGAGGGATTTAGCATTAGGGAGCGGACAGGTAAGTGTGCGATAGTGAGGGATTTAGCGTTAGGGAGCTGACAGGTAAGTGTGAGATAGTGTGAGATTTAGGGTTAGGGTGCAGGAAAGGTGAGTGTGTGGTAGTGACGGACTTTAGGTGTAGTGGCGGGTTAAGTGAGTTAGGGTTAGGGTGCGGGTAGGGTAAGTGTGCGATAGTGACGGAATGTAGGTTTAGTGGCGGGTTAAGTGACTTAGGGTTAGGGTGCGGGTAGGGTAAGTGTGCGGTAGTGTGGGACCTTAGGGTTAGGATTTGGGTTAGGGTTAGTGCATGTATAGTTGTGTGTTATGTGTAGTTTACGTTTTGTGTGTCGGTGTTTTGTGTGTCGGTGTTATAGTGTTCGGTTTTGTGAGTTGTCGGTTTTGTGCGTTTTCTGTGTTTTGGTGTCGTTGTTTTGAGTGTCGGGTTTGTGGCGTGTCGGTGTTGTGATAGGGATCCTTATATATATATATATATATATATATATATATATATATATATATATATATATATATATATATTACTGTTGTATTTTGGTAGTCTGTAGATTAAGGACCCAAAAAGAAGGACTCTGATAAAATGACATGCGCCCTAGCTACCTCACTTCTTCCCCCTTTGCCCACTCTTTTTAACCACCTAGTCCTCAAAAACTTACTGCATGTCCATCTAGCTATTCTTACTGTGCCTTCAACCATCTTTAGAAGTTCTGTTTCCCTACCACCTCTCTCACTGCTCTCCCCACTCTGTATCCTGCTTGCTTCATCCTCTAACCATACATCCTAATAACCTCTGCCCAAGCCATTCTGTCTACAAAACATTCCCCCCCTCTCTCTTACATCCCAGTCCTGCCTTCCTCCTGCTGACCCTTATTGGACAATCTTACTCATTCTGTACTATCCTAATGAACAAGATCACTGCACTGTCAAACATTCACTGTCCTTGAAGCTTCCCCAGTCTACGGAATACCCTCTCTCTCTTTCTCCAGTACCTCTCTAACACAAATCTTACTCCCTGCAGCCCGAACACATAAACCACCTGTCTGATTGCTTCTTCTTCTAGCCATCACTGTTTCTTCCCTCCTGCCAGATTCTGTCTTCCTTTCTCCACTGGATCTTGACCTTTTGTTCAGTATGGGTACTCTTACCACTGTGCAACAATTTACTTTAATTAAATTATGCATAATCAACCCTAGCTGCCTAACATGTAAAGCCATGTTTGTTAGTGCACTCAGAGCAGAGTTCACAGGTACATTCCTGCACCATTCTCTACAGGGGTGGTAATTGTAATGCATACATAAAGTACTGTAGGTCCTCTGCTGTGAGTGCATAATACTGCTGTGAATTCAGTTTCATCATACCCTAAAGGTGCTGTTAATTCTCTGTTACGAATGTTTGTCTGATTCTTCTAAGCTGGATTAACTGTTCTTAGAAGCATCTGTCAAAACATGCTCATGACAGGAGACATGTGAGGGAGAGCCAACATATTGCTGCTTCATGGCACTCTGTCAAAGATGTTAAGATGCCAGTGGAAAATGGCTGTAACATCTAAAGTAAATAAGAGAGCAACATAGAGACTATAATATAACCCCCATGAGGTCTATGTTTGAAGTGATCTTTCTAAAAGAAATGTGCACCACATGACATGCAACTTCCTATAGTGAGTGCATTGGCATTTAAAGAGATAGATCCTATTTTCCTCACACTTTGCTCTGTGCATCATGGAATACGAGTATGATATTATCTCTTAGCTGGAAATACTGTACAGTTGCTAAGCAGATGGAGCAGATGTGCAACTAATTTATTTTATTTATTTATTTATTTACATTTGTTTACCGGGAAATTCTAACTGGACACAGGGCTTTTTTCAGTGGATGCCTGGGGAGAAAAGCTCCACAGAACAATAAATGAGCAGCAGAGTACATGAAGAATAATTGAATATGCATACAATAGCAAATAATACATACTGCAGCAAACATTAGCTATACATACACTATAAAACATAGTAATGAACAGATATACCAATATCTAGCCAGTGGCTAGGAATAAAGATAGGATTTATATACAGATAGTGCTAAGCTCAAACGGATACTGTTCTAAACTCATATACCTAAATCTTATATACAAATATTGCACTAAACTCAAGCATATATAAAGCAGAAGCTCCACACGAAGGTGGAACAAGCTAGAAGGGCTAATGGGATGGAAGGTGAAGATAGAGGAGTAAGAGAGGAGACTAAGTGAGTAGTGTATGTGATAGTGAGAGGAAGCTAGGTGTAAGTCAGTTGGATATGTATATGGAGTTGAAATGAAGTGAGGTAGTTAAGCATGTTATAACCAGTGTGAGAGATTGAGTGAGGAGGGAAGGGGAGGGTAAAAGGTGAGCCAGAGCCTGCAGAGGAAGGAATGCAATTATCAAATGGTGTGAGGCAGGGTGGCTAGGGGAGGGAAGAGGAAGGGGAGGTAAAAGGAGGGTTACTAGTCGGGACTGGTGCATGGTCATAACCAGAGAATTTTAAGTGAGTTTTTAGTGTAGTCTTGAAATGATTGCAAGAAGGTAGTGTGGTTATAGAGGGAGGGAGATTGTTCCATAATCTGGATATGATGCAGGAGAATAGTGCTTCCTCTACTGAGTTCTTGGGTTTGGTCACTAGAAGTAGATTTTGGCTGCTGGAGAGTAGTGGTCAGTGGAGCAGTAGAGCTGGAGAAGGTTTAGAAGGGATGGGACTAAGAGGATGGTTTGCTAACTTGTGAGTTAGAGAGAGTTGATTTAGGTGAAGACGTTGAGGGAGTTCAAGCCAGTCAAGTTCTCTACGTGAAATACAGTGGTGACTGCAATAAGATGCACCAGTGACAAACAGCAATTTTATTGTAACAAGCCTTGAGCTTGTTTAGGTCTGTTTGTCTAAGGTAGGTAAGTATAGGAGAGGCATAGAGTAAAGTGGAGATTAGTTGGGAATTGGCAGCAGAAATTCTGGCTGTCTTGGTGAGGAATTGTTTGTTTCTGTACAATGCACCTAGCTTTTTTGTGAACTTTTTTATGGTAAGAGAAATGTGAGTGTCAAATTTGAGATTGTTATCAGTCTCAACACCGAGTAGTTTGGCGTGTTCTGTTGGGGAGATGACGATATTGTCTTTGGGTAGAATATTAAAGTGGGGATAATTGGGTTAGATTTAGTGGGTTGGAAGATAAGGAGTTTAGTCTTGCTCGGGTTGAGTAATAATTGGGCATTAGATAGCCAGTTTTCTACAGATGAAAAGTCTTCTTGTGTGATCTTGTGAAGTTCAGGTATAGTTGGGGCTGAGCAGATGAGGGTGGAGTCATCTGCATCCTGTATAAGAGAAGCATGCTCGGTGGCTGTGAATAGATCATTGGTGAAGAGTGAGAATAGTAGGGGACCAAGGATGGAGCCTTGGGGAGCACCAAGTGTTACAGGAAGTCAAAGAGATAGATCATTATGCCAGACAACAGATTGTTGGTGACCAGTTAGATAGCTGTGAAACCAATCAGTAGCTGATTGGGAAAGGATAGGTTAGTGAGAACTGAGCTTAGTAGTTTGTGTGAGACCATGTCAAAAGCCTTGGATAGATCCAGAAATATAGCAGAGGAGAATAGGCCATTATTTTTATGATGAAGAATAGCGGTAGTAGTGCTGTGGTATTTCCTGAACCCATGCTGGGTGCTGGAGAGGAGGTTATTAGCTAAGAGGTAGTCTAAGACTTGAGAATGGATGCATTTCTCAAGTATCTTGGAAAGTGGAGAAAGGATGGTTATGGAGCGGTAATTAGAAAGTTCAGTGGAGGAGCCACCTTTATGGAGGAGAATGATGTCGGATATTTTCCACAGTGTGGGGACATAAGTTTCTGATAAGGACCAATTAATTAAGATAGAGACTGGATAAGCTAGGGCTTCTGTTATTTTTAGGTATTCAGAGGGGAGATTGTCAGCTGCAAGTTTTGTAGGCTTAAGTTTCAACAGAAGTTTTTTATCTATGGGAGGTAGGTACTGATGAAAAAGAAAAGACTGTGGGTAGAGTATTTGGTTTTGATGTAGGGAGGGTGGGTAGAGGGTTGTGTTGTTTAGTCAAAGACAGAATGGTTTCAGTAAAGTGTTTATTGAATGAGTCAGCAATACTGCTGGAGGAAGGGGGAGTGATAGGTAGGCGGTGCCTACTTTACCCGGGTGGAGAATGGAGTTAATTGTGGACCAGAACTACTTAGGGTTGTGATGGGAGGAGTTTAGAGCAGACTGATAATATTGGGTTTTACCTTCTTTTATTTGCTTTTTGACCTTGTTGCACAACTCTAGGAATGACTGTCTAGAGGAGAGAGTTTTTGTTAAGCGCCAGTGCTCCCACGCCTTATCTCTGATTTTCATTAGTGCCCTAGTGCTTTTCTGTAGCCAAGGGGAGTACTGTGTTTTGACTCTTTAAACTAATTGCTTACTTGCTCTAGCTGAGTCAATATTCCTGGCAAATACATTATATCTGTTGTTCTTTCTTAGCACTTTACTTTCTCAGCTCTTCACAAATATTTGTCTTCTCAGATGGCACAGAACTATTACTATGTCAATCTTAAAAATGAAGCAATCTTTTTGCAGTGGGCTGTACTTTTTATGGGTACTCCACTGTAGCATGGTTCCCCTTTAAGCCCATGCTCCCATCAATCTGGAGGTAGATCTGGGTATTTAACCCGAACAGGATAGATTCAGCAGGTTCCACTCTATTAATGATCAGTTCCTGGTAGGAGGTAACTAAGCCTGGGAAGCCATCACTACTACTTATGGAGGTTTAGCTTGACAGGTTTTTGGCCATACTCCCTTGCATGTTGGCATTATTTAATAAGCTAGATGAGCCATGTGGTATGGTCATGGAAGAGTGTCCTGCCTGAGCGATTTGTTGGCAAAGCCTCATGTAACCACACACCCACCCTGGTAGCTTTTTCTAAGTTGGAGTCCCACCAGAGCCATGAGTACGAGCCCACCCCTACTAGTTCATTATTGCCTTGTCACTCCTGTCCCTCCTCCAGCTGCTCCAAAACCTGGTTGCCTAGATCATATTTAGGGCTTAATCCCTCTACAATATTAGACTTGGCTGTATATTTCTTTTTCATCCTTGCTAATGATTTTTGTTTAAGATATTCTTTAATTGTAATGTCTTTCACTTAACTACATTTCTAAGTCACTGTCTATATACTTTTAACATTCCTTTTTTGGTCACTGGCAACTGCATTTTTATCAAAAGAACATCTAAGTCTTCAAACAACTCTTCATGTTTCTCCGGTAAATATTCTCTATTCAGCATACCTGTTATGTGTAGCTCCTCGCCTGGATTTTATTTAGCTTTCATATCATACTTTGATAGATTAAATGATATCCTAAATCTTGGAGGTGCCTTGTGCAAATACTTTCTTAATTATGCTTTGCAAGAGTTTATGGTCTCTTTCCACTCAAACTTCTTACCTGGATAGCATTGCATTTTAAGATTATACTTTTGTAGAATGAATAACATCCCTACAATCTTAGAGGTGCTTTTTATAGAGATGTTATATTAAACATGCTCTACAAGGGCTTGTGATTTGTTTCCATTCAGCTTTTTATCACATTCATTATAGCTGACCATATCTCTTTTGTGCATTTATAAATGTTCTTGGCCTGTAAGCAAATGGTCTATTCTCTTACTGGATCATAACTCCTTTACTCTTCTGACTGAATCAACAAGTTTGCGGATGATACCACTGTCATAGGTCTTGTCAGAAATGGTGAGGAAACAGCCTAAAGGGATGAAGTGGAGTATCTGATAGCATGGTGCGACAGCAGCAATCTGGCCTTAAATGTAAGCAAGATCAAAGAATTAATAGTGGACTTCAGGAGGACTCAGGAGATACATAAACTACTGGAAATTAAAGGGGTGGCAGTGGAAAGAGTCAAAAACACCAAGTTCCTGGGGATGCATATCTCAGATTACCTATCCTGGTCCATTCATATTAGCCACACAGTGTAGAAGCACAACAACATCTGACTTCCTTAAGGAAACTGAAGAAGGCAAACTTGTCATAGTCCATCCTCAAAGCCTTCTACAGTGTGACCATTGAGAGCATCCTCTCAAATAACATCATAGTTTTGTATGCTAACTGCAAAGCATCTGACCGCAAGGCTCTCCTGAGGGTAGTGAGGACAGCGGAAAAGTCATTGGTTCCTCGCTCCCATCTATGGATGATCTGCATGAGACTCAGTGTGTGGGAAGGGCTAGGAAGATAATCAATGATCCTACTCACCCTGCCCATGGCATGTACTTCTGCCTTTCCTCAGGCAGGTGGCATTGCAGCTTGCACACTGCTATGAAGTATCAACTATAGTAATCACTCTGGCAAATTGCTTCAATAATTGGTACAATTAGCCTGATTATTTATGCTATTACTTCCTAAACGTGCAATAGTCAGGAGTGAGTCACCACACCATACTTGTGCAATATGAAAATAAGAATATATCATACTACAGCTGATGAAATGCAATATTCTAAACAGTCACAATGTGAAGTCATAGTCTTGCAATACCTACTTGTATAATATTGTCTAATGTCTTCCTGTCCAGTTGTGGTAATTTATCATGTTGTTAATATTTTAATTATTGTTGTATGTGCATTAGTCTTACTGTCATTCAAACTATGTGTTCATTGTTACGTTTTGCATGGGGACCAAAGCAATGTAATTTCACTCAGCTTGCACTGCTGTGTATATCTGATCGACAATAAAGTTTACTTTGACTTTGACTGGCATCTACTTGCAACACAGCTTATTCACATTGTAGTATTTTAATATCAGTGCAGCTGTAGCTAGTTTCTTGAGCATTTTAAAACCTTCTTGCTGCTCAAACATCCAGTCCTAGTCTATTTCTTGCCCTAACAGCTTTCTCAGAAGCATTGTTATCTCAGACATATTAGGTACAAGCTGCGCAGAATTCTACATCATTTCTAGAAACCTCTGTAATGCTTACTTGTCCTTTGGTTATGGCATTTTCCACTGTTCTTGTGACTTTTTCTTTATCAGGCTTCTCTGTCTGCAGCATTAGAATGTGACCCATATGTTTCATTTTTATCACTCTTATTTTGCATTTGCTCTTATTTAGCTTGAATGATGATGTACTATATTCATTAGCTTTATCAGTCTCTTGTGATGCTGTTCTTACTTATCAGTCTCTTGTGATCCCATAGTAATAGATTACTAATTATATTTGCGGCATCTTTACACTTTCATGTATGCACAACAACTGTTTGGAATACTGCAGTGATGATGAAATGTAAAATTTAAGTCTAAGGAAACAGTCAGTCCCTTCATTTTGTAAATTAAATGCACCCAAAGTGGAAATTGTTTAATCTAGCTTTATCTGTAAATACCCTGCCCATTCTGTTAGCTCAACATGCCTCGGAATGTTATTTAAGCTTTCCACTCACTTAGTTCCTGTTGTGTTCTACTCATAAAACACTGGCACTTTCTTGGGAGCATGTTTCTTGGCATAACATCATGTTTTGTTAGTATCTTATATTATCATGGCCAACGTCCTAAACCCTTAAATCAGCATAATAATGCAGGATATCTTTGCTACAGTCTTATGCAATGTCTGAGATGGTTTCTGTGACTGAATGTTTCTGTATATCTGTGCTGTAACTTCATTTTCCAGTTCCTAGTTTCTTACAAGACAAACAGCCAAAGTATTAGGATATTTTACTTCCTTAAGTATTGCTGTCTGAAAAAGGATTTCAAAAGTATTTTTATATTTTCTTGCCAACAGTTTTTGACCCAGTGGATTTACCCAGTCACCAGCATATATTCATCATGGGTGTGCAGCTCTTTGTATAGTAACTCTATATAGAATCCAGTGTTTCCAATGCATCTCTAGACAAAATATTATTTTTTTTACACCTGCATATAATTTAAATTAAACATCTTGCTCATTAATTGTCAGTTCTTTCTAAAAAATTGAGTTTATTTTGTCAGTGTCTCTTACACATTTTCAGGCTACACTCTATAACCTCTTTTCATTTAATTACTGCCTACCAGAACTGTTGGCACTATTTCTATTCAACAACATTCATATTCTTTTGCACAGAATTATCTGTTCTTTTACAGTTCTTAGAAAAGTGCTTTTTCTAGCACAAATTCCACAAGATTTATTAAAAGCAGGACGACTTTTCAGCCCGTGCCAATAATCACAGCTACTGCATGAAGCTTGGACTTTAATTGTACAAGCATGTCTCCTGCCCTTATGGATGTTTTTCCATGTTTCATTGTTATTCCATTTCATCCTCACATGGCACTCTAGTGCTGCAATGCATTTCCACTTTATTACTTCAGTTTGGCTTTTTATTTGACTCATTTTATACAACCAGTCTTCCTCAGTTTATTTTTTAACTGTATATTTGTAATGTATTTGCTCCACAAACATTTGCAGCTTTTGGTAAGGTCAGTTCTGCTTCTCTTAATAGCCTGTACCATTTTTCATCATTACTTGTACCATAAACAAGTACATCTTTATTAATGAATCATAGAGCTCATCAAGCTGGCAGTATTTGCCTCATTTCTAGAGTTCAGTAATATAAGCATCTACAATTTGTATAGATTCCTGTGCCCTTTAAGGAATAGATGTGAATGGAAAGTTTTATGTACTCACAATAATCCTAGAACTTCACTTTCAATACTACTATTGCGTCTTTCTCTTCTTCAAGAAAAATCACATATAAATACCTTTATGGTTTCTCCCCAGCAGCCTGCATACATTTACTACAGCCTTCTTGGATAATTCACTTCCAGTTAGAAATACATTGAATTTCTTGGTCAGCAGCTTCCAATTTTTACTAAACTCCTTTGCAGCAACAGGTGAGCTTTACTTCCAAACCACACAAACCCTTGAAAGTAAATATCTTCTTTGCTTCTGCAGATATATTTCTTTAGTTCTATAGGTATTTCTTCATCTGTGACACAATGAGATAAATGAATGGTGAGTCAGTAAGACAGAGACACTGTGGGTGTGATGGAACTTGCATGACGTTTCTATTCTTCCTAGTAGAGGTGTACCACTGGGCATGCAGCGTCTTGTAGCCAGCTCATTAGTATTTTACAACATATTCCCCATATTCTATAATGTCATGCTATAGCATTGCCAAGTCACTATAAGTTTCACTATGATACATAGCAGTGTGCATTTGACTAGCACTTGATGTAAGTACATTCAGCTGGCAATGGTACCCAAAAGTAATCACCCACACAGTACCTTCCAGGCTCCTTTGCATCAGAGCCATGACATGGCAAGATGTTACATGACATGAAGCATAATGTATACCTCAATCTAGGAACTGTAGAACACAGTTCACTTAAAGAAGCCACAGCCTCATCATGTTTTCAGCCACATTATGTGCAAGATTCAGGGAACTGTTTATGCAGTGCAGGAGGAGGTTTGTGGTGCCTAGTATCTGCATGTTGTCGAACAATGGCTTAGTGGTTGATGCCACCTAAACAGTTTCTGCTCTATAGAGTATGTACAGACATAGTGACCACACAATTTACTGTCACTTGTGAATGTGCCTGTCTGTCTCAGAGTAGCTGCCTCTTTTAGGCCATGCCAAACTGACAAACCTTCCATCTTAGCAAAGTCAACCTAAGGGAATCTAAAGGTGTTACTGCTCAATGCCAGGAGCCTAAACAAAAAACTGCACTTGCTCCAAGCTCTTCCCAACTGTGCAGTTCTTGAAAAAGGCTGAGGAGAGCACCCTGCCAGTGTAGGGATACAATGTCTTCCACCCATGTAGCTCAGCTACTAAACAGGCAGGGAATAAAAGTGGAGATGTGTCAGTCTACATCAAAACCAAATATACCTCAAGACTAATGAAACAGGATGTGTGCTTGAGCTTCTCCGTGTCCAAATTACCATACATAGAGTCCCATATCGTATCCTTCCAAGTCATAGCTCACCATCTGTGACCCATGAAACCAATAGATCATACTTAGACTTACTGGAGACACTTGCCATTCAACCCAACACCATATTCATGGGGGAATTTAACTACCCCTCTATAGGATGGGAATTTTACACATCCCCAAACTTGTAAGCTCAGATATTCCTGGACTGTCTATGCACAACTTCCCCCCCCCCCAGAACAGTTAGAACATTTGCCCACTAGGGGTGCAACCATACTGGATCTGATACTCACAAATATAAGAGAATATTGCCCCCCCATCACCAAGTGTAGTGTCTTATGTAGTAAAGTCAGACTATAAAGCTGTCTCCTTCTAAATAACAATCAGTGCTGTGACCCCAGCAAACACTGTAACAGTTAGGAACTACTCTAAGGCAAACTACCTATTATTAAGTGATCACCTGACAACATTTCAATCCCCTCCAAACCCAGAGAACACAGCTGGCTATGCAAAACTGTACACAGAAATCCTGCATAATCATGTTAATAGCTGAATATAAACCACTGTGCCTACCGGAAACAAGCCCTGAGCAAACTAAAAAACAAACCACCCTGGTGGAATCCAAACATAGACAGACTGTACAACAAAAGGAAAAAAAAGTCATAACTGAAATCAGGAAGTGCAATGTCTAGCAGGATAAAACCATCTTCTCAGACCAAACAACCAACCAAGAGAGCAAATAAAGTCTGCCAAAGCCAATTTTGTGGTAAATATAGCCTCCCAGGAGAATTACAACTACAAGGTTTTCTACAGCTATGTCCAAAACCTCAAAGGCATCAAATGGTGTGAGAATTGATTGTTAATGGATTGTTCCTCCCTGGTAACCATACCGGCAGCTCTAACAAACTGTCCCTTAACTATGGCTTTTTTGATGCTGAGGGTGTACACTGGTAAAATGAAGCATGGTATTAGAATATGTAGGTTTCCTACAAATATTTGCCACTGAGCCATAGTTAAGGGACAGTTTGTTAGAGCTGCCCGTATGATTACTATTGAGTCCGATTTTTTAAGAGAACATCATCTGATGGAAGGCATGTTTCTGTAAAGAGGTTATCCTAAAATCTTGGTTAAAAAATGAAGTTGGCTAAAAAATGAAATTATTTCCAAAAGGCAGTCTGGTCATTTTAATCCAATTTTATTGGATGGCCATTACAACTTTAACAGATTTCAGACAAATATAACTGCACAAATTAATGTTAATAGCTGCTCTGTTGTTACTAGTTATAATAGTGATAGTGATTTGATAAGATGGATCATGGAGAAAAACTGGGAGGTATTTAAAGATGATGTCGACATAAGGTCCAAGTTTGGAGAAGGTCCAGTTATAGTATATCGGAGGGGTAGGTGCTTGAAGAATTTGTTTGAAACATCCAACCCCGACATCTGTGCCAGGTTAAAAGGTATGAGTAAATGTGGTCTTTGCCACTATTGTAAATATATTATAGTTGGTGTTGAAGTCATGCTTAATGGTAGGTTGCTTAGAATAAAACATAATTACAATTGTCTTTCAAAAAATGTGGTTTATGCTGCATTATGTCAGGTATGCATGACATAGTATACTGGAAAAACAGTGTGCCTTAAAACAACATATATATGAGCAGGTTTATGACATAAAGAATAAAAAGAGCAACAACGTACTGGCAAAACATATTATGGTTAACCCTGAACATCATTTTAAGTTTTTTATACTTGAACATCTTACACCTAACATTAGGGGTAGATGTGACTCTCTCTGGTTGAAGGTGAGAGAGCTTTATTGGCAACTTTATTTTAATGCCTTCAGTTATCCGGGACTGAATGAACATTGCTTTATAACATGTTTATTAAAACTGAAGGCTCTTGAAAGGTAGATTTGAGTATGTTATATTTACCTGCTCCTTCTCTAAGATATTTTTATTTGTAACGTAATAGAATGTTTTTACATTGATGTTGTGCTTAGTTCCTTATAGAAAGGTGTGTATTACTTTAAAACTTAATGGTATGTAGGTGTCATGTCATTTTTTTTGGTGGGTTATTTAAATTTGGATTAGCAATTAGTTATTACTTTTGAAGAAGTCCTACAAAAAAGGATGGAAGCGCTTAAGTGTTTTTATGATAATAGTTGCTTTTTATTAAAGTTTATATTGAATTGTATTATTGTACCCATTCCACCTCCGCTCTTTTGTCTTTAGTGAGGCCAAATTTACCTCAAATATGGTTTTAGTAAACGTTATTTGTTTGTGTTTGATGAGAGTGCTTTTATCCTGCTGGGTGCTACACCTCCTAACTTTTGCCATGGTTTTCTTCCTCCTGTTATAGAGCCTATTGATTTTGTGATTCCACCAGGATAGCTTGTTTTTTGAGTCAGTTCTGTACTTCTTTCTGGTGGATACATATGTGCTATGCAGCAATTAACATGTTTGTATAGGGTTTCTGTGAACAATTCTGCATAGGATGAAGTGTTCTCAGGATTTATGGGGGCTTCAAATTTTGCCATGTTATCACTTAATATCAGGAAGTTAGCCTTGGAGTAGTTCCTGAATATTTCATTGTTAGCTTGGGGTCCAAGTTTTATTTTTACTTCAAAGGAAATCATTTTGTGGTCTGACCTTACCAGAGAAGACATTACACTAGGGGGTGGCCGTACTCTCCCATATTAATGAGGATCAGATCTAGTATGGATCTGCACCTGGTTGGTGTATTGACAGTTTGATCCAGGGAGTTTGTACTTACAGAATCCAAGAATCTCTATGCCTGTACATTTGGTGTTATATAAGATTCCCAGTTAATAGTGGGGTAATTGAAGTTGCCCATGGATATATTATTCGCTTGGATGGTAAGTGCTTCCAATAAGTTTAAATACATGGTATGGGTTTCCTGGGTCACAGAGGGGGACCTATAGCCTGCAAGGAAGTGGTATTGGATTTTTGCCTATGCTAATATGAACATGGATTATCTCAAGTACATTGTCCTGTTTGACCAGCTTTGAGGTATATTTATTTTCAATGTAAATCGAAACACCTCCACCTTTAGTCCCTGTATGTATAGTTGTTGGTCTAAATGTGTGGAAGGCATTATAATTATAACCTTGCACTATTAATGTGCTCTCCGCAGCATTAAACCATGTCTTAGTGACCGTACAAATATCAGCATTATCTAGGATAAAGAGAGCTTCTACAGAGTGGAGGTTTTTTTTAGACTCTTAGCATTGAGCAGTAATACCTCTAGATTTTCTTGGTTTTGATTTGCTATGTCAGAAGTACCTTCAGTTTGGCATTGTTTAAAAAGGCATTATGGGGGAAGACAATGTTTAGCTAATATTTGAAAGCCTAGAGGGGAGTGATGCAGACCATCCCTGACAAAGCAACATGGTATGTTGACCATCTCCTTCCCTGCTAACAAATATTGCACCCCCTTAGAATAACATCACAAACTAAGCCAATTATTAAAGTCATTCATCTTTTGTTCATATTGTGGTATCATCCTTGGAGAAGGTAAAATGCTTCCCAATGCTAGGTTCATACCAGCCTGAGACACATATTCCAAGAGCTCCATGATGTCAGTCTTGATATAGTCTAGGGAATGTATGTCTCAGGTCATTTACACCCACATGGACTATGATTGAGTCATACTGGTACTTGTGGTCCAGTGACCTGAGTGCATGTATAATGTCGTGGATCTTAGCCCTTGATAAGCAACTGACTGTGACTTTCTCCTTACTCAGCCTGGTGACAGGGGCATCAGTGTGTCTCACAATGGAGTCTCCAATGACCAGAATGTTGGATTGTGTAGTGGCTTGCCTAATGGACTTAGAAGTAGAGGCTCCATAAGATGTGATGATGTGGGTGTTGGTTTGAAAGAGTGCATTCAGGGCTGCTGAGGATATTTGTTATGTGTACTTCTTCTAGGACTTTGGGGTTTAGGAAGGTTACATTTAAGTGCCTCAGCATATGTGGGTCCATATGTCTGCTTTAAATTGTGTGTGATGGGTGTAGAGTGTGTACTACTGGCATCTTTATTGACATTAGGAGTATGTTTATGTGAGACCTCTGTCTCCAGTGACATTGTATAAATGCATCTCTTTCATGCCATATCACTTTGTTTGAGAGTTAACTGCTTGTCAGTAAACATGAAGCAATTTTCTTCATTGCCTCAGGATGTCCATATCTACCAGGCTAGTGACTGAGATAGTGGGAAAGTTCATATCCATGGGAACAGACCTGTTTTATTGATTAGACAGTTGAACTGAGAATATAAAGCAATGTCATAGAGCTGGTCTCACCACAGCTTCACACTGCTGGGATACAATTCTCATTTGCATCTTCTCTCACTAGAAGCAAACCACTAGCACCAATCCCAAGATGTGAAGCAGGCCACAGTCTGTATAGTGATCCATAGTCTTGTCCCAGATGATGCAAGGGTTGTAGGCTTTTTGTAGCCTTTTCCTGGTAGGTGCCTTGAATAGCAACCAGACCAATCAGGAACGTCAAGCACAGACACTCATTGTTGAAACAGAATCAGTCAGGAAGCAATGTACTCTGCTCCTTCTTGCACCAGGAGCAGAATATAAGCACAAATTCTAAGCTGTCACCTATGAAGCAGTTATTAGGCTTTCTGGTGATTAGCAGTCTCCAAGAAATAATGTCCCTGTACTACTTCTCTCACCAGGAGAAAACAGAAGCACTAATCCCAAGATGACTACTAAAAGGCAGAATGAGGGCTCTCCAATAACTGGTTGTCTTGCAATAAATGTTGCAGATTTTAAAGATAAGATGGAAAAATATGGATTAATATTCTAAGCACTGCAGTGTGCACTAAGCAGTTAGATGTGAAAGAGTTTAAGTGGAGAGTCACAAATTTTAAAAGAGAAAGATAGATTGAAAGGGGGTGGGCACTTTGTATTCTGGGTCTATGGAATACAGTGGGATGGCCAATAAATTTAAATAGTTGAATGAGAGTAATTTCACAAAATGATAATTTTGTGCTTACTCAAAACAGCCAATGAAAGGGGGGAGGGAAGGAGATATATGGTTAAATTAACGTAAGGGGCAGGCAACTAGAAATACAGTTGAGTTTAAGAACACGACATCACTAGGGTAGGAGGGTGATAAAAATTTCTGTGAATCACAAGAGACACAGCTGTGATTTCTTTCCTAGTTTTAATATGGAATTAAAAGCAGAATACAAGTAAAAGACAGTGTAAAGAAAGCAAATCACAACATGCAAAATAGAGGACGGCAATAAAGTAATACAAAATACAAGAAAGCAAACTAACCTTTCCCTCACAACAAGTTTTTGCAGAGTCTGCATGAGCTTTTCCAGTCTCACAAACAATCAGACGCAGCTGTTTGGGTATTCAGCAGCCAAGGAACATTGGTCATGAAGTATAGTCAAAGTAATACAATGTGGATAGGGCTGCACTGGGTATGATGGGAACTGCTGTTTCTCTTGGAAAGGTAGAAAGGTAGATGTAATGCTACTACTATAATAGAGTTGTAACTCATAACCTGGGGGCATTTTACATTGGAAATAACTCACAATAAGATGGTGTTTACTGCAAAAATAAAGTGAAGCTGATGGACTAAATGCACCTAACCATACTTTAACCCCATGCATAATCCACAGAGGAGTTATTTATGACAAATGTTATAATATGCAAATGTTTATTATTAAAATAATCAGTTTTGGTATTGTATGATCATATTTCTGTTGTGGCTGCTTTTGTTCAGTTGTCTTATCGACCTGTAAATTTTAGGTTTGTTAGTGTATCCTAATATGTGTTGTAACAATCACCACTTTGAGAGTAAAGTGGACCTGAGTGTGAAAGGTGTATATATTTGTCGAATTTAATAAATATGGCAATTTTCCATTCATGGCATTTAGAAAGATCCAAAACTGTTATGCCAGCTTGCAACATAATGATGTTGTAGCTTTTCCTTTCTAAGTGACTTTTAACTCAGTGGTACCAATAGTACCTATTTTTATGTTTTCCTGTTTGACATCAGCAGGTTCTTATGCATCATAACATTGTTTGTGTCTTCTTTAACATGGCAAATTATAATATATTCATAGTCAAGGTGTGAGAAGTAACAGTAAAATTGTCTATGATACACTGGAGAGATGATAATAGTCATTGTTTGTTACTTGTTATATCCATTTTACATTTGTATTTTTATATTTATAACAGACTGTCACATATTAATGAGGATTACCATGTGATAAGAGCAGAAGGTCAAATAGATCACTGCTGCAGTAGCCATCATTATATGGGGCATATACATCAAAAATATACATGACAGAAACAAAAAACTAGAATGCAAAATGATAAGACATACAAAAGGCTAAAGAAACATTGAATGTGTATGCAAGAAAACTAAAATACTGGCATAAAAACAAGCACATTCACAGGAGGACAAGCCCCTTAACCACCATGTGAAAGACCATCCCCTGTTACATATGCATTTTATCTTCAAGATCACACAACCTCAAAGAAAATGTTAATACTAGTTTCTATTACAAAATCTGAATAATCTCTTTTTTGAAGTTGTGCATTGTTACTGTTAGAATAATATGGGGGTTCAGGGGGACTTATACAACATCAATAATGCAGATGTTATATGAGTTAAGACATTTAGGGGAATGTTTCTGTTCATGACAGTTTGCTCTTTGTACTGAATGGACTTTTCAGACACAGGTGTAAGCTTCTATATAATAAATGCAGATATATATATATATATATATATATATATATATATATATATATATATATATATAAAATGTAGCAGCTTCACTGGACATATTTTCATTCAGGTACATCTATGACTTCTAGAACTTATAATAACAATGCCAGTATATATGCTATTTTACTCTGATAAGCCCTGCATTAAACCTAATCTAATTATACATATCAGTGTTTATAAAACTTGAGTATAAGGAGGTATACACTGTGTAAGCTATGGAGTAGAAATTAGTTTCTGAAAAGGCAACATTTTGACCAAGTCAGAGACAAAAGTACCCAAAATCATCAAACCTATAAGGAGAAGAAGCAAATGTGTGTGTAATGATGGTATATTCTACATACATACCATACTGGCAGACAGTGCCTGCATTAGTCCACCTATTCTACATACATACCATACTGGCAGACAGTGCCTGCATTAGTCCAGATATTCTACATACATACCATACTGGCAGACAGTGCCTGCATTAGTCCACCTATTCTACATACATACCATACTGGCAGACAGTGCCTGCATTAGTCCAGATATTCTACATACATACCATACTGGCAGACAGTGCCTGCATTAGTCCAGATATTCTACATACATACCATACTGGCAGTAAGTGCCTGAATTAGTCCGGAGTACCCTGTAGCAAAATCTGAATCCCTAGAGAAGTTACTTTGGGAAACAGGTTCAGTAGTTATGAAGCATGAAGTCGAGGAGACTAGTAAGGAGATTAGCCCAAATTCCCAATAGTTGCAAAGAGCCATCAGGTTAAGTGACTTGAGCTCACACAGTAGGCAAAGGCTGAGGGAATCAAACCATGTATCCCAGAAAATAGCTCATTAACAATTTACAGCTGTACCGCAGTGGTGGTGCTGTGGTAGCATTGTCGCCTCACAGTAAGAAGCTGTCGGGTTCGATTCTCAGCTAGAGCGTCTTCTACACGGGGACATGCGTGAATGGGTGTACCTTTGTTGAAGGTTGTGCATCAGGGCTGGTAACTCGGCACATAAAAATCAACTACCAATCATTAGCGGACCGGAGTTCCGCTGTGGCGACCCCTAACCGGGAAAAGCCGAAAGACAAACAAAATTCCTCTGTGCTAACTGCCAGTGGAAAGTACAAAAGCTTCAGACAGGTTCCTGCATAAAAAGTTTACTCCAATAAGTAACTACTCTATTGGAGAAAACAGCAGCATCTGTCTTGACATTAGTATCACTGTCTAGAAACCGGAAATATAATTATATTGCTAGCTATCCACTTAAAGTGTTCTACTATAAGAATTTTAGAATATGTGCTGAATGTTTTATTATGTATGTAGGATACATGCCACAGAACAAAAAATATTTTGGAGGAGCAACAAACTAAAATTATAATACGAAAATGTAAAATTTCTTGCTACACAGCTGTATAAAGCTAATACTGCTCACTGCTCAACTCTTAACAGAGGTCATCTCTTTATTTCTGTCCTTTCAGAACTCGGATTTGCCAGTCTTTTCATGAAAAACACATCTTTTCAAAGACACGTGTGTGCATGCATATATATATATATATATATATATATATATATATATATATACAGTTGTATACATATACATATATTTTATATATATATATATATATATATATATATATGTACACATGTTTGTATATATATTTGTATGTGTGTTTGCTGTATATATACATAACCAGTATAACTGAGAGGTTGGTTGTCACAATAACATTTCATTGAAACTGCATGACTTGTAGTATGCCATGCAGAAAACTGTGACACTCATGCTTTTCATGAAAACTTCACATCAAACAAAAGGACAGTAAATGTTCCTTATGGAGGTCAATTACCTGGTTTATTATGATATGATAATGACCCCAGACCCACCCTCCCCCTCATGTATTTTCCTGACCAACACTTGTGTTTAGTTGCATATTTTTCATAAGTTTGTTTCAGATTCAGAACAGGGAAACTTAGGTTTTATAAACATTAGGAAATCAATTCACATGGAGAAAATTGTCTCTTTTAATAAGAACTAGTTCAGTATTATTGGTGAGTTGAAGAATTCTTCCTTTGCCTTACTGAAAATTCACTTAATTCACTGTATTAGCTTTGAGAAGTGAGTCACTGCTATGCAAGAAATTTCTGAGATGGTAACTATTGCTATTAAAGATTATATAGTAGGTAAGTTCTCACCTCATAGCATAGTTAATATAATACATTTAAGAAACTTTTCTCAGCCTCATAATGTAGCATTTTATATGTGTATATTTCATCTGTATGCAGAAGTATATGCGTATGTATTATATGTTTAACTGCACTGTATTTTATGCACGTATTGGCTTATATATTTTTTTTCATTCTTTGCTCTTCTCTTAATACACTTCCGATGTGATCTTTTTTGTCTCACTCTGTCTGCCCTGAGTCTTGTCACTGTGTGCTACGTTTTGCCATTTACTCGTTCTGTATATGATACCATCGATTAGCAAGAGCCTACCGTATTTTCTGCTCTTGGAGTTTGGATTGTGGCTGAAAAGGGTTAGTATACCAACCGACTTATCCAGGGAACACGCAGTAATAAATGAAAAAAATAAATAAAGGCAATGTTGCATCTTGTCTCTGTTATCATTAAGAAGCTGTAGCAGTAGCTCTGTATCTGGTAATAGTTTATCATTTGCTATTTCTCATAGTTTTTAAATTGATAACGTCATGAACTGTTTCATAGTGTATAAAGGTAGAGCATCTTTCAGAGGAGATGCATGTATGTGTACTTGTCAACCACATGGCTGTTCTAAACAGATCAAAAAGTTGGCAACAGTTCAATGTATGAGAAAGAAACATTCAGGAAAAACTTATTGACAAATATAAAAAGAAAGAAATTGTTCAGCAGCTATTACTTCTTTAAAATAATGTAATCTGTTTTATAAGCTGCTAAGTGAAAAAAAGCTGTTTGTGTTTTCACCAAGTTAGTGTTTTCCCAGTAACTGGAGCATAAATATAATATCTCCTAGCAGTGACACCTGACACGTTACAGTTAAGAAGTACTTGCACTGATATATCTGCAACACAACAACCTAAATGTTTACGCACTACACTGTAGATGAGGCTCATATTATTAATGACAAAATCTCCAAGGGAACAGGAGCGCTGCAGAGATGGAAGCCACATGTTGTCATATTTACAGCTTGTATGTTTAATATCCTTCCGATGTGACTGTATGTCATAGTAGCATGGAGAAAGGGGATTTCTCATTAAACCTTCCAGAGCCATTTCAATATAAAACTATTGTCATGAATCTGGACATTAAGTTGAAATCACATGGTTATGCTCAATATGCAGTGTGTCTCTTATTACAGCTCTGGTAGTGGCGGTCATATATTGCTTTTAGTTCTGTTGTATATCAGGATAACAAAGAATAATATAAAGTCTCCGAGCATATCTGCATTACTTATATATTACAACTTGATTTGTCACTCACTAGATATCGTTGTTTTTTGTTACTGCAGCAGGAGTGAGTGATTTTAGTTAATTCCTGTCGCTCATTGCATATATCAGTGCAAGGCTGACCTGCCATTGCAGTAGTTGTGACCTGCTCTACAACATCCTGGTATTATGAAGGTACTCTAGCTATAGCCAGACAGACAAGGAAAAATCAACTGTCTTATGAATGCCACAATGGTCCTATGGGAGAAAGATGGTTGGGACATTGACCACTGCACATGTGACATTCCAGTGAAGGAAGGGGACATCACCTATTTAGCTCACTATGGAGGAGGACTTTGGTGTCATTATATGTTCTATCATGTCTGAAGGGTAAAAATTCTATGTCCACAAGGAATAAAAAGCTGTAACTCATATTAGCCCTGACTGTCTTAAGCAATCTATGATACCCTGTAATACAGTACACTACTAACCCATTGCTTCTAGAAGGGCCTGTCAGATTTGGAAGGGAAGTGAAGCGCCATCATAGGTAGGGTAATACACAGAGTGTTACAAGTCAGCTGAAGGGCAGGAAACAGATGTGGAGATAGAACTGTAGCCAGGAATTTTGGAACTGTGCGTCAACTTACATCACATATTCCAGCATGTAGCTCCCCAACTAAAGAGTACATATTTCTGTAGAGCATATACTTCAATTAAAAAAAAAACTTTTGAAATGGCAAGGTAAAGGAAAAAATACATTTATCAAACCATGCTTTCTGAAGGGAAAAGCCATTTAATAAAATCTGAATTTAAACTCAAATATGCCAGGCTTTTAGGCCTTTTATCATTATATAAAATAATTAAACTATTTTAAAGTAAAGACTGTCTCATAAATGGCATATGTTTGACTAGGTCCTTTGTTGGGGGACGCCCAGAGAAACAGAGAAGCATTCTCTTAACTTATAAAGTAGATTGAGTAATGAACACGACCTTAGACTGGTTAGTGAAATGGAGCAGCATAGGAGTACAGAATAGAACAGACAAGCATACAAACACCCAGTTAGAGTTCTATGGTCCAGTCTGGAAAACTATGCCACAAATTATGATAAGATAGAGACCACCAAAATTATTACAGAACACCAAAATGTATCATGTTTGATAAATGTAATTACCCGTATAGAAACATTAGAAAACCAGGAGAGAAAGAAAGAGTGAGGGAGAGAGAGAGAAAGAGAAGAAAAGGGGTCTTGAAAAACATACTTGCATTTTGTCTTGACAAAGTAAGTAAAAATGCAGTGTCTATCCAGTGTGCAAACTTAATTTACCTGGCCACAGTAAGAGTAAGGATAAAAGAATAAAGATGGAACCACTGCATGGCCCCACTGCTTGCTGTTGTATTTTTAAGCTTGGATTAGATGGAACCACTGCATGGCCCCACTGCTTGTTGTTGTACTTTACGCTTGGATTAGATAGAACCACTGCATGGCGCCACTGCTTGCTGTTATACTTTAAGCTTGGATTAGATGGAACCACTGCTTGCTGTTATACTTTAAGTTTGGATTAGATGGAACCACTGCATGGCCTCACTGCTTGCTGTTATACTTTAAGCTTGGATTAGATGGAACCACTGCATGGCTCCACTGCTTGCTGGTATACTTTAAGCTTGGATTAGAAGCATATGAACAGAGAAAAATATTTTGCTTTTCTCATTATTTACACTTCAGTATCATCAGGAGACTGTTAAACAGTTTCAACATTACTTTTTCATCTAGAAGCTACAGAAGACAGGATAACATTCCCAAAGAATAACCACTCTGCTCCTTTCCCATCTTCAAAAGTGCTAGAGTAATTATTTACACAGAAAGTTTTAATAATGGGTCCATTTTCTCCAGTGATTTATATCTGCATGAAGGAGGTGACAGACCCACTTAATTCAGCTGGCTGAAGATTCACTATGAAATGCTTTGTACATGAAAGGAATGAGCACTATCACACATGACAAATTTCTGTTTTTTAAAACAACATTGTTTCTTCCCTTGATGTGCTATATGCAATTTTATGAGTGCTGTGGCTTATTTACTTTATCAGTAATGAGAAGAAATAGGAAAAGAAAACGCAATGCACGGAGATAAAGAGAAATAGTGAAAGACAGAGAAAAAAGATATATAAACATATATGCACAAGGAGCTACAGCGATATTATATGGTCACTGGATTTATACAGACGGATAGAATCACGTTGCTAATTATTTTACAGAAAAAGAATACTGAACCTATAGCATGTAGTTGTATTGCTTCTTTTTTTGCAAATATTTTTGGTCATTAACCTGCGCTAGGAAATCAAGTAAAGTGTGTTACCAGTTGATGTGTTGATGCATTAAATGATAATAAACAATAGTGGCAAAGAATGCAAGTGAGACTCAGACATGGCTCTAACGTACGGGGTTATGCACTTACAGGTGCTATTCAGAATTCAAAGTCATTGGAATAGGCATAATTTGCGTTTTAGCATAATAAAAGCATTTGTCGAGGGATTCCCTTCCAGTAGTGGCTGGTCATTTTTTTCACTGTGTTAGGGCAGCAAAGTATGGTTGTAGCAGTGTGTTTGTGTGCACTGTACTCCATGCCAAGATGTACCTTTTTATCTCTATATTAAATTAAATATTCTGTGTAAGGTTAGTACATTTTAGAATGATTGCAGTACACTAAGCTGTATTAGGCTGGGTAACATGTCAATATTTCTGTGAGTCTGTGTACTGTGCTGTTTGTTGATGCCTTATGTCTTCATCTGTAGCACCTTAAAGTCCTGCCCCTACTCCCCGGTGTGTTCTGTGATTCATACATGGGTTCATAGGTTCATAGGTAGGTACTAGGCTATCGTACAGTGAACCATGCTGTGGATTTTCATTTGCTTATCTATTGCATACCTGAGCTCATTCAGGTGTGCAGCAGTATATGAATTTACTCCAAGGAGATAAAGCACTCTTATGAATTATATAGGGCCCTGGTACAGATTTGGATCCGCTTCCAGCCCTGCACAGTTGCAGACCATGTCTTTGAACCCTACTCATTGGCTTTTGCGCATTTGCTCTGACATATTATATAATGTTTCAAGTAAATCAGCAACAGTTCCCAGTCTGATGATCCCACTGAGAATTTCAACAAGGAATAACTTTTAACGTCACTCACTGTCAGAATGCCCACTGTGAATCAGGCCTGGCATCATTATGCCCATTTACTGTCTCCTAGACAGCAGTCTGATTGGCACACTTTTCTTGAGAAAAATAGAAGTAAGCAAACCCTCTGAATCGTAAAGCACTGTTAACATGTTATTTGGATTTCTTTTAGTGACTTCTGCATGTCATTTCGACTTGTGGCAGGGCTAAAGTGCATTCCTCTTAAAAGGACCAATAACCTCGTATCTGACCTAATGGCTTTACTCAATGCTTAACTAAGAAGTTGCTTGAAAGAAATACAGAGCATGAGATAAGAAACATTTTCAGGGACTAAAGATTAGAAAAGTTAATTTTCTGAAATTAGATAGCCCTGATAAAGTGACTAATCATAATATTTACAGTTCAAGAGATCTTTGGGGAGAATCACTGCAGCAGTGAATAATACAATCTGGGTTATATCTCATTTTACCTGTGTTTTGTCCCATGCCTTATTTCCTGTAGACCAGTGCAGGCTTTTGCACATCTCCCACTGTGCAAATGGTCAGATTTCAACTCTACTAGCTGTTTATTCTCGTCAAAGAAATGCATCTGCTACATTTTTGATTAGTAGTAGTAGTGGCAAAAAACTCAACAAATGAATGCAAATGCAGTAGGCAAATAGCCTCTACGAACCCTACCATTGTACCGTGTGTTCTAAGTTCTGATCATAAGACTAAAAAATGTGAATATTCCTGGAAATCCAACCAAGCCACAAAAATTCATGGATAAAAGGATTTAGAATCCTGAGAATGTATAATCTTTAAAAAAAAAGTCTCAGGTTCATGTCAAACCTAAAAAGTCAGAAAAATCAAGCTGTTTTTTCAAAAGAAGTACACTATATAAATAAGACTTTTTATCACCACAAATTTTAGAATTTCTCCTACCATCTCTACCTCAGGGAATTGTAAATGTGAGTTACCATATCCCAGTACGTAGTAGGAAAATAAATCAGTACTTTTGCTGCCAGAGCAGTCTTAACTAACATGACTCCCTACTCTTAACTTTAAACAGGCAGCTATATTAACATGGCGTAACATATCAAAGCTGGTAATCCCTAAAATGATACCTGCATTCAGGAGCCTGAATGGGTTTCTATGAGAGAAGCACCTGATCATCTGTATCACCCAGAGTTATCACTGTATGGTCCATCTGGAAATCTCCATTGGCCTGCGTCCTGCTGAAGTAGAGTTTCAGAAGTCTTGAGCTGAGAACTCCTTAATGTTGGCTTTGCAGGAGAAAGTATTTGGTTAGCCAGTTCAGGATGGCTCAGAGTTTTTGAATATGCAAACACACCACAATACTCTGTCCACTTGCTTTTGCCTTACACTGAAGAACCCAGCTCTGACACAATTCATATATCAGATTGCTTTGCATTTTTAAAGATATAGTACATCTCATACCTTAAATACAGCATCCTGTATTTAATAAAAAGGGAAAAAAGTGCCCTCTCTGTGTAAATATTTGCAAATATACATTGCAGAAATATATATCTACATTACAGCTGGAGCAGAAGGTCATAGGATTATTACAATCCAGTATCTACCATTGTACTGAACCAAGTTACAACCTTATATACTTATGGAATGTAGAAGGCTTGTTTACTAGTCTACCATATCATGTATAATAGTTGCACCTTTTAGGCATATTTGGATTTCTCTGTAGCAGTTTATCACTATAAACAATTAACAGCTTTATTAGTAATGAACTAACATAGAGCTATTATAGATTTAGGAATGATATCAGGATGAGGTTCAGTAGCTGAAGTCACTGGCCCACTTAAAATGTTTCATGGTGATATCTGTCAAATGCTGTTAAGCCATAGCTGTGAGTATTTGATAAGAATTCTAGAACAACTTCAGGTAGTTTAATCATATCTATCTATCTATCTATCTATCTATCTATCTATCTATCTATCTATCTATCTATCTATCTATCTCTCTATTTATTTGTTTGTCTTTGTTGACCAGGGAAGTCTGACTGGACAAAGCTCATTTTCAGATGAGACCCAAGGAGAAAAGCAGCAGCAGATATATGTAAGATACTCATGACAAAGCAATTTCTTTTACAAAGATATATTACATACATGGTTCTTAAGGCTATCTAGAAATAAACAGCTAATTGTTCTGTACTGACACTCAAGTAAGATAAAGTAGGTATTTCTTCTGAAGTGACACCTCATTTTTATTTCTGTCTGGTGGACCAAATGAGCTAATTAGGGTCTCTGTTCAAGAATGATTAGATCATAGAACTTCTGCCAACACCAGATGTGCCTCACACTCCCCCAACGGAAAAGATGGTCAGTTAGGCCTTGGTGAGAAAACCATGTTTAAATCCTATGGATGGGGGATCAGTTTTAGTTGCACCTGTCATCTTTGTGGATGCTCTGGTAATGGTTGTCTACTTCCTGGAACTGGAAATGAAAATGATGTAAGAAGCTTTGTTTTACACCTTCTTTCCATCAAAGGCCAAGTTGTAAGAACACCCACAGCGTGTACAGGCATACTGTTGTACTACAAGATAAACTGATAGCCCAGCTAGATAGACTAATCACTTCATCATGTTTTTTGATAATATGTTCTACTTGGCCACTGGATTGTGGGCATCTTGGCAAGCCATGATGTCCTCAAATTCCCATTCTTTGGCAAAAGATTTAAATTCTTGACATATAAACTAAGGCCCACTATCAAACATAAAGACAGGCTGAATACACTGTTCACATTAATAAACAATCCTGGTTGTAGTGTACTTTAGTTATGTCACTTTCAGGTAATCTGTATAGTAGTCAACACAAAATAAGATTAACACATTGAAATAAATCAGTGGCTAGCTTCAACAAAACAATGGAGGCATTTTATGTAGAATTAATTCCTCAGTCTCATTTTGTTCCCTGAATATGCCACTGTGACTACAATCCAAAACCATCTGTATAATCTGTATGTGGATATTTGGCCAATACATAAGGTACTTAGCTTTTTATTTACACACACCTACTTCAGAATGATGCAGCTTTTCAAACATCACTTCTAAGTGAAGCTGGCATGGTAACGTTAAACATAAGCCCTTGTACACATGATAGCTCATCTCTTAATTAGAATTATGGATTCAGTAATGAACATTCCACAACATCTGGCCATCCCATCATAATGATGACACGGATATGTTAAGATCATCTTCAGTAGCAGTTTTCAGCTCTTGTATCTCCTGGCAGTTATTTGTAACTGAGTTACTGCTGTAATACTTCTAAATATTCCTCAAGTAAATCTTTTCATTTCTTGAGGTATGCTTTACTCTACGTATCTACAGTATGAAGGAGCTTTCCTGGTTTGTCTTGTACTTGGAGATCATTCCTCTGCCAGGACAACACCTTTCTGTGTTTGAGCTGCTCCTTTAAATATGCTTTGTAGATGTATATGCCTGTGTGAAGCAAGTTGTTTTCAGTTGTTCTTTCAAATCCACAAAAAGACACAGAGAAGAATAAATTTACATGTCCTAATTCTTCACCACCGTTTTGCAATGACACTGATACTAAGAAATATTAGTTAGATGGAGTAAGGCCTATAGCAAGTAAAAACATTTAACTGCAGCTTTCCATAATCAGCATGAGAAATGTTTTCTTTTAACACAATGCCATTTGTGCAACAGAGACAGCATTTAGTTAAGTAGTTCAGGATAATGTAGAGACAGTGAACACATGAAAAAAAACTCAGAAGCTTCCACCCTTACACTTCAATCCAGACAGGAAAAAAATGTCACATGACTCATTCCCCAGGGTATTTGGAACTTTTAAAGATATAGTACATCATATGCACAGCATGTGGCTCTCAGTACATAGAATTCTGACTGACTTAGGTTAGAGTTATCCTTGAAAGCCTTCACCTACAGTTGTAGCATTGAAGGCTTGTTATAAGTTTAAAAGAACAGGGAATTCTACTTTTTGATAATGTAAAGGTGAGGCATTCATTGACGTTTCAGTATCTCTCTCTTTCCACAATCATTTCTGATAATGATGATATATCTTCACAGTCTTCAGGCTGTCCACCCAGGATATCATCTTTAAAGAAACTTCAGTCTGACCGAGAACATTTTCACTTTTTTCACACAATTCCTCCCCTGAAAGGAGCTTATTACAAATGCTCAGGGTTACAGAATTCAAAGGGGAAAATTCCCCCAGAGTTCAAAAAGTTCCAAAATTTTACAACAAAACCTCTTTGGTATCCTGATTATCAGGCCAGCACTATAATATGAAATTAGATCCTGCAGCATTAGCAGTCCCTACACATTCTGCCACACCTAGTATATCATCAATGTATAGAGAAGGTAACTTCTTTTCTAGGTAGGCAGATTGTTCGACTGACAGGTATGGGAAGAGGATTTTTTACTCCAGTACCTTATTACTGAGAACTCATAATTAATTATCTCACATACTAGCCTTTCAACATTCTTTCTTGGAGCAGTTGGTGGAGAATGTAGGTAATTTGGTAGGCTCAGAAGCTAAATAAGATGAAAACTGTTGAGTTGGTGGGTATGTAAGCACTAAGGTGAACATGTAATGCAAGTGGAAACAACTATTAGAAAATATGTGTCTAGCAAAGTATTAATTTAGGTATGCCTGGATAGTTTTTGCGAATCTGCCAATAGACAGGAAAGCTCTAACTTTAGACATCACAGTCAAACAAAAATCCACTTAGGTCAAACTGCAGATCCCTGTCTTGGAAGGAGAAGGTTCATTTGGAAATGACAGCTACAGAAGGAGTGCTTCCCATATGTTCTTTCCCTTTTATAGTACTTATCCATCTTCCAGGAAATGCCAGCATAACAGACTTGTCCAGCTGCATCCCTCTTATAAACATTATAGAAGAAACTACGAAGGCATCTCAGTCAAAATTAGAGTGAAATGAACTCTTGTTATTCTGTCTGTGTTTCAATTTTATGTTTAGTCATGCCATTTTTATTGATACATTCCTCCATTAAGGGCTTTGCATTTTAGACTTATTCGACAGACAGGATAAGCAGCTCTAGCTATAGTTAAAACTTTGTGTCCTATGCAGTCTCATTATTTTTAACAAAGACAATGTCAAGAAAAAATTAAAATCATGATTTTACTTGGCAAAAGTATACTTTCTAAGAAAAGTGAGATATAGGTAAATATAAAACCTCTTATGAGTTATGCTGCATCAGTAACTTTTACAACTTACATTTATTTAGTTTGTCAGTTCGCAGCTGATGGATATATTCTTTGCTAGCTGAATGTTGGATTTTGTTCAAGGACTCGAGCATTTATTTCATGCACTTTATTTAATGCTTACTTATTTAAAGTTAATAGTCAAGATAGTAATGAATAAAATGCTATAGATTTTGAGTTTTTTCTGGCCCTTTTTATTAATTTGGCCTTAAATCAAATAGCTTCTTATTTTTTCTGATCCAGTGGTTGACTTTATTTTGCTTTGTTTACACTAAAAATACAAAGCGTTAGAAGTAAATAAAGAAGTGCCCTATGAAAAATTATAGGAAATCTGGTTTGTGGTAGATCTGGTTGGATTATTCAAGTAATTTTCAGCTTTCATTATTTTAAAACCATAATGCATTTTTTGATTATTCCCTACTCAAATAGCCCATAGTCAGTTCCTTCAGAGCATGCACTACTTCTGCTGAAAGTAAATTCCAGGCAGAGCTATAACTAGGGCAGGGTGAAGGGAGTAGCTGCCCCAAGCACAAGCTGTTGGGAGCACTATCAGCAGGTGCTGATGGTGAAGGAGTGCTGTAACAGTAGAGGTGCATGAAGCCACAAGGACATTGTGGCTTTGTAAATTAATTCTGATACTGCATTTGTGGCTCAACTGAAGCTTTAAAGTGCTTAATATGTGAAGTGAATGTGTGGTAGTAACTGTGGCAAGCTGCTTGCTACAGTTGTAGGAAGTCTTTTGCTTGTTTTTTTTTTTTTGCTTCTCAACTATGAGTTGAAGGGGATCACCAGTTTGGGGATCTGCATGGGGTGGCAGATGATCTAGCTGCAGTTCTGACTCCAGGTTATTCTAGGCTTTATTTTTTTATATTATTTAATATTTATCATGTGGTGAGACTCATATACTTCATTGTTATAGAATGAGTTCATAAGTTCAATTACATTAACTCTGTGCTTTCCAAAGGTGAACACACTGCATACACAAACACATGTAGACACATGCATGCCTGATGTGCTTTTGATTAGGTAATATATTAATCTGAGGCCAGGGTATCTTGGCAGCCAAGGTAGGTATAAGCACCCTATCTGATTTGTCATGGGGCATATTCAGGACAACAGCAAAGACAAAGACACATTATTTACAACTCGCATAGACAGACAGACAGACACACACACACACACACACACACACACACACACACACACACACACACACACACACACACACACACACACACACACACACACACACACACACACACACACACACACACACACACACACACACTGTGAATGCAAATTGTGTTATAAGAATTCCAATTTTTCAATTTAATTTTTAAGCAAAACTAAATGATTTTAGACATGCTAACTTTAAGAAAAAGTATTTCAGCCAAATTGAGGTTTACTTTACTTGATTGGCAAGCCCACCATCTTGCAAGCACCCAAAATTATGAACTTGCTTTACAAGACTGAGTGTAGTCCCTGGAAGTGTGTAAAAGTAAAATCCACCAATTGCCTCTAGCTTGGTGTATGAGCATGGAGTAATGATAGCTATCCTAATATCAGAAGCCACATGAATATTTTAATATTGCATGAACCCATCCAAGATGTCATTGTTTGACTGGCTGAATAAGCTGCACTAAAAATCAGAAATGTGGTTTGAATCAGATCTTTTAATAATTGAGTTAGATTGTTACTCAGACACTGATAAATTATTGCTGTAATGAGGTGCTTTTTCTTTTTATCCCCTAACTATCTGAACTACTGCTCTTTATACTTGAAAGTTTCTCCCATGGTTATTGTCACCGTGATAGTTTGCATTTTTTTGCCACAAACATAAAGCTTTGTAACCAATTGCATTATATGTCAATCATAAATAATCTGTTTTCATTTTCTTGTCCTCGAATATAACACTATATCAGATTTTTAATCTGTGTAATATTTCCATATCAGGTGCAAAACAATCTTTATCAAACTCTGACTAACTTATATTGACCTAAAATGTATTTATGCTTATTGTCTAAAATGTATTAGCCATTGTTTTATTCTGGAGCTTTTCACCCCCCCCCCCCCGGGCCTCCACTGAAAAAGAGCAGCTTAATTATCCAGTCTGACCAGCCAGTAAACAAATGCAATAAATAAATAAATAATAAACAAAATATGCTGCTGATTTCTGCAACGTAAATAAAAGACTAAATGTGATCATTTTATGTCCTCATTTGAAGTAAATGAGCAAAGTATTATAGCGATCATTAACTGTTACTGTTAATGCTCTGGCTTTCACTATCCCTTTGCTGTTGTCTATGTCCGCTCATAGCCATTTCACTGATAAAATTAAAAGTAGGCAAAGAAACACAGAATTAAGGGAGCACTTGAAACAAGACTGCAAGTTAAAACAGATGCAAGTGTGTTTGCATGAATTGCAGTTTGTTTTGACAAAATTGCATAAATCACACAATCTCAAAGATGAGTAGAAAAGTTCAGTTCCAGACATGAGAGCAAATTCAGATCAGATGAAGCAAGCAAGATCAATTAAGTAACTGAACTATTTATAATAATAATAAATATAACAGTGCAGAAATCACAGACCTGAAGAAATTAAAGATGTTAATATGCAGTATTAAGAAAATGAGAAATAAGAAAATATTTAAATTAAACATACATGTATTAGTGAAATTAAATATTTATGCAGTGTGTGTCTACAAAAACTGGTTTGCCAAAGCTTGACACAAATGTGGATTGCCATTGTTAGGATACACAGTGGGTGAACTGCGTAACCAGATTTCAGATGAATGTTGCAACACAGAACATAAGAGCAGCTGTTAGACTAAATGCAGTGTAATTTTAAATGGTAGGAGACAAATTTATAAAATTTATGAAACATTAATTTTTTTTTTAGTGTTTTATCCTTTCAACTGCCTGGTAATTAGCAAGACCCACATTCCCCAGTGGGGTGATCACAGGTAAGAAGACACCATTATCAGAGCAGCCAGGAGTGATTTTTTTTATTTTATGGTCCTATGCCCTCCTTTACATAGCTACATGAAGATTCTCCAGTATAAAGGTATGCAGTACCTTCCTCCAAGGTGTCTGCAAATTCCTGCACTCAGTTCCTAAAGGCTACAATGAAGATTTTATGGCAGGAGCCAAGAGCACATTCTGACTATTGCAACATTTGAGATAGCGTCATATGAGGGGTCTACACACACTGCAAAAGAATCAGAGAACCTCTCTCTAGGATGGAAGAGCTGATGTTAGCAGCTCACTTCCAGCATCCCCCTTGCTGAGGAGCTCCTCCAGGGGCTGTGATGTTAATTATCTGCGTGCCACAGAGCCAGGCTAAACATGAAACATTAGTAGTAAGCATTGATGTGCAGAGGTAGAGGAAAAATTCAATAAATACCAATCCAAAAAATTCATTAAAAAGCAGGAAAGTACAGACATATACTTCACAAGATTAAATGAGCTAGCAAGGAACTGTGATTTCTCATATGTGAATCAAAATGTAAAACACGTTATATAAAAGCATACATCAGAAAGGTTACATAGAAAAGCTTCATAAGACCAAAAAGTAACATTAGATATATTTAATGAACAGTGTAAGGAAACTAGTCATGTCAAAGGCACATTTTAAAAGCAGAGAAAAAAGACAAACGTATGACTATGAATTAATTAAAATAAGTATAACATTAGAAATACAAACTAAAGTTAGAGGGAGGCAAGATATGACAAAAATATGCAAATAAATAGTATCAGGTATGACAGAAAGTAAGACTAAAAGAAAATTCACAAAACTAAAAATCAGTAAATGAAGTGCTGAATATTATGATGAAGTCTTGGTATAACGATGAAACTCTAAACAACTAATAAACATCAGTCCTGCATTCCTTTTTTACTGATGTTTATTTTTTTGGTTTTCCTTTAAATCAGTGTTGGATGTCATAGTTCAGTTTAGCGTGTATTTTTCAGTTTTGCTGGGAAATTCAGAAATAACTGTCCTCACCCCATTTGTTAAACATCTGGCAAGTAGGTGAAATTATGGGGAGTCCATAAGGTATGACACTCATTAAAAACAAAGTGTTACATTTTTTATCTTAATAATTTATTTTTCAAATTCTGTGATATGTTACTGGCAATGCATGCAGCTTAACATTCAATGAAATGCTGAATCAGGGCTGCCTGGATTGTTACAGTATTATTGTAAGTAAAGCGAGTTACTTAAGGGGGCAGACTCAGTGGTGCAGCAGTTTTTGTTGCCACCTTACAGCAAGAGGTTCTCCGGTTTGATTCTCGGCTGGGGTGCCTTCTGTGCAGAGTCTGCATGCCCTTCCTTTGGTCTCATGAGTTTCCTCTGGGTGGTCCGGTTTCCTGCCACATCCCAAAGACCTGCTGCAGGTGGATTGGCCACCCTAAATTGGCCCTAGGTCTGACAGTGTGCATGTGTGTGTCTCCTATGGAAGGTTGGGGGCCAGGCTGGCATATCGACACCATAAAACTCCAATGCCAGTCGTTCTGCAGACCATTGTTCCACTGGGGTGACCCCTAATGGGAAAAGAAGAAGAAGGAGAAAGGAAGCTATTTAATGCATGACAGTCAAAACAAAGTATTAAGGCTTTTTTTAATTAAGTTATATTTTTAATGATTATCATGCTGTAATACTTATGTATTTGGCATATTACTTATGTATATGTTGACCCCTTTCTAAGAACAATTTTTGGCATACATTTCTAAACTTAAATAAGAGTATGTAGGTATACAGTACATAGTAAAAAAATATAAATAGCCAGAGATGGTTGAAAACTTAAGAATATAGAACAAAAGATGCTAACAGATTCAGAAGCATCTACAAATAATATGGATAGATGTGATTTTGAACAGAAAGAAAGAAAGCAAGAAGGTCATGCTTAAAAAGTGCTTAAACAAAAGTAGTTGCACATAAATCAAACAAAACATTAACAAAAAATGATAGTTTGAATCAGAAATATTTATAAAAGAAAGGAAAATGAAATCAGAAGTATATGCTTTAGGAGGGTCAGCATTACTTAGCTATTTGGCTGCAGAGAAAGTTGGTGTTATAAAATATTAAACTCCAGAGACAAACAGCAGAATACCAGAATACAATGCATATTATAGGAATATGAAGGAAAGTAGGGCAGAACTATGATGTACGGTTATTCAGCACTTGTGTGTGCCAACACTCAGCTGGGATCCTGTTGTGTTATATACTGATTCAGAGATTGTTGCACCTCAGGGAATTTCCCTTACCCTAAGGTACAAGTATCTCAGAGTTAACACATATAAGTAGAAATGATGTGTGGAGCACACAACCACACTGTCAAGGGTTGCTATCTAGTTGTTACTTTTGATGGTGGTCTTTTTATAAAATAGAGTCACAAGTTCATACCAGGCAGTTGATCACAAAGATCATAAGGATGCTAGCCACAGCAGCTTACATACTACCCCTGTCCATGAGGAACTGAGAATCTTGATCTGGGGTGAATTTTAATGTTGACAGGTACAACTCAAGAACCCCTATAGGGGCTATTCAAGCATTTGCAACTTGATAAACCTGGTTTAAATCTCATTAACTGGGCATTATTATACATAGAGAGAGAGCCACAGTATTCTGGAATGAGTCTAATTGCAGACTTGTATAATGGTACCACAAAAGTTGCAACATCGGATATTACTTAAAATACCACAACACTTCTTTATGATATTGGCCATATGTTCACCAAAACTGAGCTGAGAGTCAATAGCAACTTCAAGTCCTTCACACATCTTCTCTAGCTAGCAGTTGGTCATCTAAAGCATAATGGTATTTGTAGTTATTTACCATTAGCCATCCAGTCAACTAAACTACATTTAAGGAAAGTCAGGGATTTACTTTGTTTGATATAGAGTAGGGCCTTATTTCAAAGGTAGTGGATCCTTTGTAAGAGATATCAGTCATTTGTCACCTTGTAGACTGGGCAGAGATTGCCACAGAGATATGACAGAGAAATGAGTAATCAAGCTTTTAAATATTTTGTGTAGCTTAGAGAGTTCATACCTGAGAATTGTTTGGTGAGGAAACATTGTGTTTTTCTAGTTGAATTGAGTCTGGAAAGCATTATAGTCAATTTTGGGATTAATAAGGACATAGTACAAGGGGAACTATAACATCTTGAAAGATATTCCCTTAGTAATTAACTAGGCTAGGGAAAATGATTTTTTAGTTGCAAATGATGAATGGTATTCAAAGGAAAGTTACATGTCTACAAACCTGTGACACGAGTGACATTTATGAATTAGTTGCATAGGGGTTCTTGTTTTCTGAAGAGTAGAATGTAATATTCTTTAGTCTTGTAGTTTAATCCATTGTCCAGACATCATAAATTTATATGAGTTAGGCCCTCATGGAGGATATTGGAACCATTTGGGGTGTTAATGTCAGCTCTTAGCTTTCAGTCAACAGATGAAGAAACAACCAGATGGAAACCTCCACGATGTAAAAATAAAGTTGATTTATTATATAACAAGCGCTTTCACGTGCATCCAAGGCACGCTTCCTCAGGTTTATACAACTCTACTTCATTAAACAGCTTTTATATGCTTCTAAATCATCCATCAATTATCAATTAGCTTTAATTCAGTCAATCAATAAAAGCATTTATCAATTGAACTTGCTAAAATGAATAAAGCAGTTTAAAGGCAAAGAATAAATAAAAATATGCATTCAGTTCTTTAAAACATGAAGCAATGTTATCAAAATATAATCTTACATATATTTATATTATGGTATTTTAAAAACCTCATAAACATCTTAGGAAAAGTCAACAGCAAATTTGGTTAACTGTAAATTCTAAGCCAAAGAGTAATGGTCCATGAACAGGCCCTGAGGGATGCTACTGATGATGAGTCTTTCTGAGGAAAGTCTGCCACCTTATCTACTAGAATGGGTTCTACCTGTTAGCTAGTTTACTTGCCAATGAGTTACAAGAGGTCTTATTTTTGGTTAGGTCTGTTTATCAATACCAGAATGTAGCATACTGTCAAAGCCTTTGCCAAATCCAGGTGGGCAGTGCGTAACAATCTGCTTTTATCTAACACCTCATTTGATCTTTCAGAAATGTCAAACAGGTTAAGTAAACAGGATCTGCCTTTCTCAAAGCCAGAGTGGTTTAGGGTTGTGGAATTAAGTTGCCAACATTATGAATTTGATCTTGATAGATAATACTCAAGTGTTCTCACATTGTATATATTGATTCCAGTTTAAAACTACTATACTATGTCTGCTCAGTTTATCTGATTCTGTATCACAGTGCCGTGGTTACAGGAGCTCATGGATAACAGTTCTTGTGCACACATTCTCCTAATGTTCGTATTTGGTCTTTTTACCTTATGAGTAATTGTGCCACCAATAAAAGGTGACTCCCAGTAAGCCTACATCCTTTTAGTTTATTATTCTCTTTTTGAGGTTACTGCACTGCAAAAAATATGACAACTGACAGACAGCATAATGCCTGTAATACCTGTCTGACTCTATCTGTGAGGTGCCCCAGAGGAGAACATGCATCCATCATTAACTGTCATTTATATTCATAATAATGCTGGGCTGAATCCCTATACCTTCCTTTGACATACTATGACACATAATCCACCACATAAAATATGAACATTTTAAAGTTACTGCAGACAGTGGTGAGTCTGTGAAATTGCAAGAAGATCACTCAGAAGTGAATACTGACTAGATGTCCTTATTAGTTTACTAGTTTATGGTTCTGTTGTGGCTGACTTTTTAATGTTCTTATTTCATTGTATCTCATGGAGTCAATCTGAAGAAGTTCCAGAGCTGTGAGCAGAGAAAAAAGTGCTTACAGATTGTCTTAAAAATGTGTGTGTGTATATATATATATATATATATATATATATATATATAATTTCCATTAGGTGTTCCTTTATTATGCTGAGTCTTTTCAGTTTGTATAGTCTTCAAATGTTTTTTTTTTCTGAGAAATGCATCATCTCATTTGATGCATTCTATTTAACCATTAATTTACTGCACATTTTCTTTACTATTACTTACAGTACTCATACCTTTATTTAACTAGTCCTACTTAATCCACTTTTTTCTTCTTACTTATGAGCTCCTACTTTACTCATCTCATTTAAATCCAGTGTTATGTAAATATCAGTTTTAGTATAATAATCCTATCCACTGTTTTGAAAATATTAATTCTGGTGCAATACTTTCTAAACCTTATATATATATATATATATATATATATATATATATATATATATATATATATATATATATATATATATTCCTAAACTGTTCATTTTGTATTAGTATTAATTACCTTTTGTATTAATTACTTTTGTAAATAATGTACAGTCTGTTTCTAACTTTCATATGTGTGCATGTTGTTCATTCACTCAGAGAGTGTCTGCAAATGGTCAGTAATGATCAGGGCACTAACCTGACAGACAAATCTAAATAAATAAATAACCATCCCATATACTATCAAGTTCAATAATTAGATGAAACCTTTTGCAATTTGCCTAATGAATGCGGTTCTCTTTCTGAGGCACACTCAAACAAGTTTTCTCCAACCAACATTCTAGATTGCTGGTAAATGGATTAACCAGGATATATATTCAATTAAAAAAAACCTAAATATAACAGTGAGATCTATGAAGCCCAATCTCCTTATAAGCGGTAAACATACCATCCTTTCTTTAATAGGATTTAAATCCTCAAAATATTCTGAAATAAAATGTATATAGTACTGGTTCCATGTTTTCAAGAGTCATAAAAAACTGATGGCAAATAAAAATGGAATCAAAATATTCTCCACAAACAGTATTTTCCTTTTTAGTTAGGCCCATCTCCACCTAGGGTCAACAATATGACGGGAAGAGCCAAGAGGTATTCTATTTTTCTGTGGTTCTTCATGAATGAAGTATATGCTTAATATTTTAATAGGTTAGACATTATTTTTACACATTCATACCAATGTCCAACTGTACTTTGCTTCTCTTCACTCTATTTACCTCTCACCATTATTTTAGAATGTCCATATTTACTTACCACACTAGTAGTATTGCATAGCCTAATAATATGCTCCCCGCTACTGAAACCCTCCCTATCTGTATCTAACAACATCAGATTTGTATAGCAAGTCACAGTCGTCCAAATTCTAGTATTAACCATAATGTTTCTTAAAATGTCCTTATTACTGTATCCATAATAATTTGAAAAGTTACCTGAATGAGCTTGGATTCTGTTACTTGCAGTTTAGGACCAGTGCATGAAATTGTGCTTTCCTACAAAAGGTCATTACAGCACAGGATTCGTCTTTAGCTCACTGGGTGCAGTGAACTGATAATTGATCATAGCAGAGGGCATGGATACAAAGGTAAGGGAGTGTCCCCCTGCCTAGTAAACATGGTTATGAAATGCTTGAATAATGCAGATTATTTCCATGGAAATTATTATATTCACACTGTTCACACTGGTGGCTGTCTCACAATCACTTCAAATTCACTAACAGTTGTGAATAAAAGGGACTTAGGGAGAACCCTTGCCTTATCTGCTACCCCCACACACTTTCCCAGATATCAATTTATTACTTGTCTTAAACTACTTAATGCCTATCAGGGTCCCAAAAATCTAGCCCATGTCCAGGGATAGCAGCATCATAACTTTTTCAAAAACCATCAAAGCAACTCACTGTGTAAAGTCACTAAATTCCCTTTCCAAAATGTATCACTCAACATGTTATCTTGTACTGTTGTTCCCCTTTATTAAGCCGTACTACGTTAAGTGGAAGCTTTCTCCTCTACATTTCCTTATCATACTCAAATGGTTATAGGACATCTGACCAGATGATAGTTCGACAAGTACACACAAGTTAAAAAAAAAAAAAAAAAAAACAGTCTGAATGTGCTGTCAGTGCAAGTATGAAGTCAACCATTTTTGTGGGAGCAAAGCCTCCATCCTGCTCTTGTGGGGGGCCTGTACTCCAGCTAATAATACCAATGAGCTCTGGGATCCCTGTACCATAAATAATGTGAAATTCCCCTTGCAACTATCCAACCTTTGATGTTTGTTAAAAAAACATTTCAATGAATAAGCTATTATTACATGCCTTGTCACCTAGTCAAAACATTATGACCATTTTAGGAAAAAAACACCAATTCACGAAACTGGAAACTTGGTAACTGGAAAAACCGTGAAATAGGACCAACAGAAGACCACTGACACTGCTGTGTAAAGTTTAGCGCTTTCTTTCGTTTAATACCAACGGACTTCTTCAGAACAAATAAACACTGCTCAATCCACTTCTTAAATACAAATTAATTAATTGGTGATCCAATCATGTTGAATCATCAATAAAATACTCAAACAAACAGGCAGATCTTAAAACAATATATACATCTGTTTCTATACATATTTTTTGCACGTTTAAAATATAACTCCTTACATAAATGTAATAAATATAAAAATCCCATACTGGTTTTATATACAAAGTCAGTAATACAATTTATCATTTAAAAGACATTTCACATTTAAAGTACCATTTAGTCCTGGAAATTTATCAGCCCCTAAAAAGACTTGCCACTTTAACTCTTTAATTTCAAGAGCATTATTAAAATTAGTAACATAGGGAACTGCATCTATAAAATCCATTTTTTGTAATACGAGTTCAGCAAATTTACTGATCTCAAGTTCTTTAACTGATGTCATAGTCCCTTCTTATATAAGAAAATTAGGCACCATTCTGGATTAGTAGTTAAGGTTTCCCAGCACCAGGGTCCAGCATTCAGCCTGGATCTCAAGTTACTGGTAGTGTAAGGTTTCAGTGTTCTTCCTTTATCTTTAAGGGTTTTTTTCAAGGCACTCCAGTTTCTTCTCAATTCCCTAAACATGCTGGTTGATTGGATAAGTTTGTGGTTGATTGGATAAGTTTGCTATTGATATACATTGCATTTACCCGTGCACTTGTGCTCCAGATCATGGTGAGAAGCATCCCTGAAAAAATTTAACTTATCCTGTTAACAAAGAAATAAATAAAAAATGAATTATTAGTGATGGGAATACACACAGACACATGCATGCACATGTGCAAGTGCACACACACACACACACACACACACACACACACACACACACACACACACACACACACACACACACACATACTGCTTCTCTCAAACTCACAAGTGGCCATCAGATCATGTTATTTTTTCACCAGTCACAATGTTTGTTAATTTTTTACAATTAATTATTAATTTGTTTTAAACATCTCTTAAAATCCATTTAAAATTGTAAACGGTAAATTTAAAGATATATTTAACAACACCGATACATTATGAACAATACAGAGAGTTCCATTACTAGTATATATATATTACTGACTTATTTTAACCTTTTTTGTAGCTGAGGCTTTATACTAAAAAGAAAAAATAAAATAACTCGAGAGGAGTATCTACCAGAAGCTACAGCTAGCAGTGCAATTCTCTTCTATCAAACAGCAGTTCCATGTCTCTCTGTCTCTGTCTCTCTCTCTCTCTCTCTCTCAGATATCTCTACTTTTTGCAACACAAGAACTAGAATATTTTGTAGTTTGCACATATAGTGGAAAGTTTATACAAGGCATTATAATTATCTTTCCTTATGTTGGCATATGAATTCCAGCAGTTTACTCACAACAAACCCTTCATCAACAGAATTCCAGTGGCTTTTACTGGAGTTTCAGTAAAATAGCTAACAATCCTTGTTATTGCAATGAGAGAACAGATACATTCTTTGGAGTACTAGAACATTTCAGCTGCAGTAGCATAAAGTGGTATATGTTGCAGCCTGTTCATTCTGTAGTGTAATCTGTGTGGGATGTAAGTTACAGAAAACATTTAGGACCACATGCATGCTATTAGAAGAACGGAGAATGAACTTCTTTGTAAGTTTGAGAAGCTGAGTTTATTAGTCTGACGAAGTCCTTGTGCACTAATAAACTGGACTTGTGGAGTTATCCTGCTGGTGCAATACTGCTTTGTTGTTTTATTTGTCGATTAAAATAGTTTTGGAAGGACATCAGAAGGTTTTGGGTTGGAGGCTTGTAAATATATAAAATACAAATGGAAGCTTATCACCAGCAAGTGTTTCCTACCCTTATCTTCTGTTACAGAAGCCTTTATGTGTTGCTCTGTTATTAAGTCTTTATCATCTGTGAATATCAGCCTTTCCCAAGCAAGGTCTTGTAGCCACAGTGTCCTTACTATCCTTCTCCTCTTGGTCACTGAAATTTCAGCTTATGCCATACCAGACACAACATTATGTATCCTAACAAGCAGACCCTTGCATTCCATGGTCATCGGCCAGCAGGACCCTGCGGCAGCTTTTCACAAGCATGATTCAGCATGTCTTAGGTAATATGCAGGTGCCTACTTCACAGGGAGAAGGCACACTCATCATGTTTTGCTTCCACTTAGTGGCTGGGCTACCAGGCATAATCTGGGTCACAGACTGTACTCACACCTCAACATGACACTCAGTATGGAAGACACTCACATGTATGCAAGCAATCATGGGTGCTACTCACTCCATATTCAGGACAGATATGACCATAAGGGACATATGTGAGTGAAATATTCAAGAACAGAAATGCAATGCACATATCAAGCATATCTCTGCTCAGTACAGTAGCCTGTAAAGTGTTTTTATAATCCAGGGATGTCTGGTGGACAGTGCTGTATACCTCTTTAAACCTTAATGCATTACTGACCCCACTGTACATATTAATAAAAGACAGCATGCAGACATATAGCCAAAACCATATACAGGATCACTGAATGTGTGCTGGCATATATCAAAATGTACCTAAGCTGCTATGATAACTCAAGAGGGATACTCCATCCATTCACCTCTAAAAAAATAACACATGCTTCTGGCATGCTGTGTCCTGTAAATATTATCCTGCATAACTTGGTATCAATACCAGCACAGTCTGCAAGAGAACAAAACCTAAGAGAATACTAAGCTTGACCAGTCCAGGCAGGAACCTTGACTGGCTACAGTACCAGAAACACATACATGTTAGATGTGTCCAACACACCTAGAATGACACTGGGCTAAGGTGAGTCAACAGGTGTGGCGCATATGCAGCACAGTAATGTTATAGGTTCATAGGCTATTGATCTGTGAGGATCAGTAGACGCCTAGCCTCACATTCCCATAGTTTTTTAGCCTTAACTTAGAGAAAGAACAAATATATGTTGGAACATTACTTATTGTCCCTTTCCATAAGGGACATGGGTGCTAAGTCAGGGGTGAATTTATGGTTTCCTATCCAGTCATCCAAATGTCATTTGAATAGAGTAAGAGGAGTATTTTGCTTTACGCAGAGTACAGAAGGTTCCATAAGAGCCCCCTGCATAAAGCAACACACTTTGCTGTTTATGTTGCAAAAGAGAGTGGGCTCCCTTGTATGGATGTCAGTGCTACCATTGGACTTGTGAATATGCAAAAGGTGTGACAGGATGGGGTCTGTTTAGGATCAGTATGGTATGGGCAGGCAGGGGTCAACAGCAGGTCTGTAAATGTTACATGTGCAGGGGACTTAAGAAAAAACATAAGATCATCTCATTCTTCTTCTTCTTCTTCTTCTTCTTCTTCTTCTTCTTCTTCTTTCGGCTGCTCCTGTTAGGGGTCGCCACAGCAGATCAACTGTTTCCATTTCTTCCTGTCCTCTGCATCTTGCTCTGTCACACCAACCACCTGCATGTCCTCTCTCACCACATCCATAAGCCTTATCTTAGGCTTTCCTCTTTTCCTGTTACCTGGTAGCCTCATCCTTAGCATCTTTTTCCCAATATACTCTGCATCCCTCCTCAGCACATGTCCAAACCAACGTAATCTTGCCTCTCTGGCTTTGTCTCCAAACCTTCCAACCTGGGCTGACCCTCTAATATACTTATTCCTGATTCTGTCCACCCTCGTCACACCTAGTGCAAATCTTAACATCTTCAACTCTGCCACATCCAGCTCTGACTCCTGCCTTTTTGTCAATGCCACTGTCTCCAACCCATATAACATAGCTGGTCTCACTACCCTCTTGTAGACCTTCCCTTTCACTCTTACTGGTATTAGTCTGTCAGAAATCACTCCTGACACTCTTCTCCACCCACTCCATAAGATCATCTCATCCCAAGCAAAAAAAAACAGGGGGTTGTTCTACACAAAGTGAGTAGTCAATGATGCAGCATGACAGAAAAAAGAAATGACTGGCGAGCATGCCTTCCACTACTGGTTTCAGAATAAGCTTTTTGAATGACAGTGAGCCCACAGGTCATTACCGCAGCACATTTGTCTTGTCTATAAAATATCTCACAGTATACAGGGAAAGATGTTGCAACCCTGCCATGCAGGATGAAGCCATATGGTGTGAAACACCTAATACTGCCATTCGTTGATCAAGGAGATGACCTGATTGATCAAAGTGATATCATTTGACTTACAAGGGTTGGTCAACATCCTTGATTCTTGTGATGGCTCTCCAATGCAAGGTATAAAACAGCAGCTACTGTGGTGGTGGCAGGGTGACATGTTGCTGCACCCGCTTACCTCTGTGCACCCTTATCACAAATATGCATTATTTGTATTGTGGCAGCACAGGTGTCACATGATGACTGAGTGCAGCTGTTCTTAGTACTCTTCCAGTCTCCTAGACCACTCACAGGCATCCTGTAGAAGCCAGCCAATGCTGGAGTCTATGTTTTGCTCTGTCTGTGCTGTCTGAGCCTGTGAACCAATGCTGCCCCTCATAATGTTGGCCATGCTGTAAAATAACAGAAAGTGAAGGACTTCTCCAGTGCAAGTACTGCCAAAAATCCAAATAGTAGATCCAAAAGTAAGGCAAGTACTACCAGGCTATGTATGAAGCAACTTCACTTTATTAAAACAATAAAAGCAGTATCATAAGCTCTTTCAGGTAAATCCCTTCATCAGATGATAAAACAGACACTGCTACATTTTTGGAATCACTGGGTGTTTACTTACAAGAGAACAGTGATATTTCCTACATATTTGTTACCCTAGATGTAAAGAATTTGTTCACTGTCATAGAAAATCAATATGGTATTATTGCCATAGAAGAAATACTGAACAAAAAGGTGAATATACATATAGATGAAAATATACAGTTATGTTCCTTATTAAGGCTAGTATTAGAGAACACTGTTTTTCTTTGTCAAACAAAATATTATTGCCAGAGAAAAGGTATAGCTATGGGTTCTCCTTGTGCGAACACATATGCTAACCTAGTCCTGGCATACTGGGAAGATACGGTGATATCTGAGTCAGCACATGATTGGAAAGACAAACTTCTCTTTTATAATAGATTTGTGGACGTTGTTTTCTTTTTCTGGGGAGAGTGCCACATCAGAATTAACATCCTTTGTTAAGTATTTAGAGTCTACTACCAACTTCTTCAGATTCTCATTGAATTATTCTAGTTCAGTTATTGAATATCTGGGTGTTAGTATTACTAAGAAAGAAAAAAATGATTGGCTAGACAGAGGGACCGAGCTAGGAAAGATGTGTAGCAGGTAAAGGTGATAAAGGATAATGAGGGAAACATACTTACAAGTGAGGAGAGTGTGTTGAACAGATGGAAGGAGCTGTTTGAGGGGCTGATGAATGAAGAGAATGAGAGAGAGAGAAGGCTAGATGATATGGGGTAGTGAATCAGGAAATGCAATGGATTAGCAAGGCGGAAGTAAGGATAGTTAAGAAGAGGATGAAGAATGGAAAGGCTGATGGTCCAGATGAAATACCCGTGGAAGCTTGGAGGTGTTTAGGAGAAATGGCAGTGGAATTTTTAACCAGATTGTTTAATGAAATCTTGGAAAGTGAAAGGATGCCTGTGGAGTGGAGAAAAAGTGTTTTGGTACTGATTTTTAAGAATAAGGGTGATGTGCAGAGCTGTAGTAACTACAGAGGGATAAAACTGATCAGTCACAGCATGAAATTATGGGAAAGAGTAGTGGAAGCTAGGTTAAGAAGGGAAGTGATGATTAGTGATCAACAGTATGGTTTCATGCCAGGAAAGAGCACTACATATGCGATGTTTGTTCTGAGAGTGTTGATGGAGAAGTACAGAGACAGTCAGAAGGAGTTGCATTGTGTCTTTGTGGACTTAGAGAAAGCATATGACAGGGTGCCTAGAGAGGAGTTGTGGTATTGCATGAGGAAGTTGGGAGTGGCAGAGAAGTATGTAACAGTGGTACAGGATATGTACAAGGGTAGTGTGACAGTGCTGAGATCTGCAGTGGGAGTGATAGATGCATTTAAGGTGGAGGTGGGATTACATCAGGGATCAGCTCTGAGCCCTTTCTTATTTGCACTGATGATGGACAGGTTGACAGACGAGATCAGACAGGAGTCCCCGTGGACTATGATGTTTGCAGATGACATTGTGGTATGTAGTGAGAGTATGAATCAGGTTGAGGAAACCCTGGAGAGGTGGAGATATGCTCTAGAGAGGAGAGGAATGAAGGTCAGCCGGACTAAGACGGAATATATGTGTGTGAATGAAAGGGAGGATAGAGGAATGGTGAGGATGCAGGGAGTAGAGGTGGCAAAGGTGGATGAGTTTAAATACTTGGGATCAACAGTTCAGAGTAATTGTGAGTGTGGAAGAGAGGTGAAGAAGAGAGTACAGGCTGGGTGGAGTGGGTGGAGAAGAGTGCCAGGAGTGATTTGTGACAGACGAGTACCAGTAAGAGTGAAAGGGAAGATCTACAAAAGGGTAGTGAGACCAGCTATGTTATATGGGTTGGAGACAGTGGCACTGACAAAAAGGCAGGAGTCAGAGCTGGATGTGGCAGAGTTAAAGATGTTAAGATTTGAACTGGGAGTGACAAGGGTAGACAGGATTAGGAATAAGTATATTAGAGGGTCAGCCCAGGTTGGACAGTTTGGAGACAAAGCTAGAGAGGTGATATTGCATTGGTTTGGGCATGTGCTGAGGAGGGATGCTGGGTATATTGGGAAAGGGATGCTAGGAATGAAGCTGCCAGGTAACAGGAAAAGAGGAAGGCCTAAGATAAGGTTTATGGATGTGGTTAGAGAGGACATGCAGGTGGTTGGTGTGACAGAGCAAGATGCAGAGGACAGGAAGAAATGGAAATAGTTGATCTGCTGTGGAGACCCCTAACCGGGAAAAGCCGAAAGCAGAAGAAGAAGAAGTATTACTACGAAGGAAAATGGGGAGGTAGAGACCTCATTATATAGGAAGCCTTGTTGGACCAACAGCATGCTTAGATTTGATAGCCTGCACCCCAGACATGTATTTCAACACATAGTCAAGGAACAAGTCTGTAGAATATCTAGACTTTGTATGAATGAAAATTCCTTTATACAGGAATTGGGCTCTTTAAAGAATAATTTTCAAGCACGAGGCTATAGCAAAAATCTACTGAAAAAGAAAATGGACAACAGCAGTCTGTATAGAAAACAAAGTGGAAAACCATGGTTACACAGAGGTAAAAAATGGCCTAACAAGGTAGATGCACAGGTTCAAAAAGCTAATGAAGGTTTGAAAATAAGTTTAACATACAGTAATGATATAGGTGCTATATGTAATACAATTAGAGACAACTGGAAAATTCTTTTAACAGATGAGAATATAACTAGAATTGTAGGGACACAACCTAGATTTATTTTTAAAAGAAATAAAAATTTGAAAGATATTTTGTGTCAAGAACTTATGCATTTAAAAAACCCAGGCATTAAGAAGAAGGGAACTTATCCATGCCTACACTGTAAAGCCTGTAAGCACATTTTACAAGGAAACTGTTTTATAGACCCCAGGACCAACAAGAATTATTTTTTGAATATGTATGCTGACTGCAACACGCAAAATGTAGTCTATATTGCTTTCTGTCAACAGTGTACTGCATATTATGTAGGAAAAACAAATTGCAGACTTAAAGATAGAAGTTTTAAGCATATATCAGATATAAGGCTAAGAAAACAACATAATGCACTGTACAAGCATATAGAATTGCATAGTGACCATGTATTTGCCTTCATGGTTATATGTGTTGTAAACAGAAGTCAAAAGAATGGGTGACTTGTATAATGAAACCGAATATAAAGAGAGGCAATGGATTCTTAGACTGGGAGCTGATAAAGCCCCAGGATTAAATGATGTTGTCCCTTTAAAAGCAGCTCTAGCAAAAAGGAGGGTAAACTATTGATTTTCATTGGTTGTGTTGTACTATATTAGATACTATGCTTTTACTAGTGTTTTATCATCTGATGAAGGGATTTACCCGAAAGCGCTTATGATACTGCTTTTATTGTTTTAATAAAGTGAAGTTGCTTCATACACAGCATGGTAGTACTTGCCCTACTTTTGGATATGCTGTAAAAGAACATCAGCAACAATGTTTCTACCATCAACACTCTCTTACTGATATGTATCAACCCCAGCAGACTTCTTATAGAAATCACGAGTTACAACATGCAACTACACACCTATGGTATGACTGCAGTGCACTAGGCCTGCAGTATAATATTAATAGGCTATTATACATAAGTATTCATAGTGAGACATGCACATTGTGGAACTTCATACTTTAGATATAAGAATGTTGTTCTACTGAATGTGAAGACATCTTGGTACCCATACCCCACAGTGCCTCACAGGAGGATTTGTTAGATGCTGATCTCTGCCATGCAACATCAGTATACAACCTAGAAAGGTCTGTCATTTCCATGGCTGTATGTGCATCAAAACCACCAACACAGCTGATTCACTGCTAAAGCACAGCATTACAGACCTGTATACATCAACTGAATGTCCACTGATTTGCATCAGGATCTGCCCATCGTTGAAATTATCAGAACCACCATACCTATTCCCACTGCTCAGCAGCTACTTGGATGATGTGCTCATAGACCTACAGCAGTATTAAGCAAAGTAGCATGCAACTTGGTATAATCAGCCCTAGAAGAAGGAAGCACATCCGATTCACATCTATTAGGCATGTATCCAAGAAATGTGTGTGAACTCACTGCTGTATTGCTGTAGACTCTAGTTCTACCACAGCAGTGAATAGCTGCAGAACATATTTTAAGTACTACAGTATATTGTTCAACATCAGCAACATACATGCATTTAGTACAACATACAGTCTTCATACTAACTGGGTGTGTGTTGACCAGGGCCATGGGCTATACAGCTGTCACACCATGGCCTCTTGAGGTACTCCACCTTTGCTGGGGATGAGGCTGTGCAGCTACTGTCTGTCAGAGGTTCAATGCACTTGTGTTACTTCACAGTAGATCAGCTGTATTGCAGACATCACAGCGTGACATAAATCTACTGTGCATTGACACAGTAATATCAGTGACATCCTGCACAACAATGACAGGCACCTCAGGGATTAAACTGAGGAGAGGCTATTTTTGAGTTAGGGTAAATGTACTGATGGCCCTTCCCGCTCATGTTCACCTTGCAGTCAAATAGTCTGGTCTTTCTTAATATCATTGCCCTGTCATCTACATTATGTGGTTTACCCTGCCAAGGCCAATAGAGGAATTCACAATGGACACTACCTCTGCCAACCACGTGTCACCTTTCCCTTTATCACTGAATTTGCCCATCAAAAGTACACCATCAGAGTGCAAGACATTAAATAGAATCCTGTTTGCTTCCTTTCTGAAGTTCACCTTCTTCCTACTGGCCATAACCATGTATGCAAAATGGTTTTCAGTGGGAAGTCAGAAGCCCCTTACTTGTGAGTTCCACAACTGTTTGAAAAGAGGGATTTTCACCAGATTAGATCACAGATCAAAACTTGCTTTAAAGCTGTGAGAGCATATTTGTTGTGGGCTTCGAACCCTTTAACCTCCTGATGTGAGAATATAAGGTGTTATCTCATTCCATCTACAAATTATAATGAGATATAGCATGCAGCTACTCACCAGCCATCTCATATGGTATATAGCATGCAGCTACTCACCAGCCATCTCATATGGTATATAGCATGCAGCTACTCACCAGCCATCTCATATGGTATATAGCATGCAGCTACTCACCAGCCATCTCATATGATATATAGCATGCAGCTCCTCACCAGCCATCTCATATGGTGTATAGCATGCAGCTCCTCACCAGCCATCTCATATGGTATATAGCATGCAGCTCCTCACCGGCCATCTCATATGGTATATAGCATGCAGCTACCCACCAGCCATCTCATATGGTATATAACATGCAGCTACCCACCAGCCATCTCATATGGTATATAACATGCAGCTACTCACCAGCCATCTCATATGGTATATAGCATGCAGCTCCTCACCAGCCATCTCATATGGTATATAACATGCAGCTACTCACCAGCCATCTCATATGGTATATAACATGCAGCTCCTCACCAGCCATCTCATATGGTATATAGCATGCAGCTACTCACCAGACATCTCATATGGTATATAGCATGCAGCTCCTCACCAGTCATCTCATATGGTGTATAGCATGCAACTACTCACCAGTCATGTCATATGGTATATAGCATGCAGCTACTCACCAGCCATCTCATATGGTATATAGCATGCAGCTACTCACCAACCATCTCATATGGTATATAGCATGCAGTTACTCACCAGCCATCTCATATGGTATCACTGCAGTGTACCAGGCCTGTGGTGTGATGTAAAGAGGCTTCTGTGCACATGCATTCATAGTGAAGCATATGCGATGTGGGACTTCATGACAGTTGTATGAAGGGTTCCACTATGAAAATATCACAAAGCAATTGCTTAAAAGTCACTTCCACAATCACAACTAAGTGAAACAAGTCTGTGCCATTCAGTGCAATGGCACAAATTGAAAAGAGGTTTGATGACAACACAAAACAGCCTGTTTGAACTCTAATTCAGAGAGTGGATAATATGACTGGAAATTCATTCCTGATGTCCATTCAGGGGAATTTTACAAAACTGTGATTTCCTGTGAGAGACTTGCAATTCCCATGCAGTGGTTATACAAAACTTGTACCCCTGTCAGTAGTTATAACTGACTCTATAGTGACTCTTCCTCAGTGGAAGGGAGAAAACCCTCACAAATATAAACACCTAGACCTAATTTTCAGTTTTCTGTGTAAAAGAGTGCTTTGCTCAGACTGTTTTCTGTTAAATCATATACTCCCAATAAACTGCATGGCCGGGCACTGTATCCTAGTGGTACAGTATCTGGCCTATAGGTAAGATGCACACTGCAAATTACTTCTGATGCACTATAGTTTATGTGCATGTCGCAACAAGTTTGCCATCTTAATAGTCATTACTAGATGGATCATAGATGATGCACATGCTTGGCTGCAAAAAGACATAGATAACCAGCTACATTATATATACACAACAGTGAAAGTACTGCAGTGAGATACCTACTCTGCATCATAAACCACCATACAAGATTTAAGAGGTGGCTATAGCATAGCAACTATGGGTGAGCATCATGCCGCTATGCCCTACATATAATGCTGGATAGCTATGACAACCAACAGCAAATGGGTACAGAATAAGCACAATGCGCATGTCTCAGCTGACATTTTTGGTTGGAAGTGCTGGGACATGGTGACTGACAAAGCAATAGACTGAAGAGTGGCATGACCACACATAAATATTACAATCCTGCAGCCTTTCTTGGGTGAATGAGAAATAAAGCTGTGGGTTGCTTCCAGATGACCATAAGCACCTCTTTAGAGACTGATTGTTTGAAGAAGAGAAGTAAAGGGCAAGCACTGGATGATAACAGGCCATGTAACAGGAGCTATTGTTGGCATAAGTGGTCTATCCTAACCTGGCAACAACCAGAGTATATGAGACATCTACAAAAGGGGAGGAAGCATAACATCATTTACCTGCATTCAGTAAGTATCTGTCCATGCATTCTGGACTGTTGAAATACCTACATAATGTACTGCTACACTAATTACTGTCATGTTTTCTTGTTGAATGAGAAGCCATCCAGGAGAATCAAATGGTGTACAATGCCCAATGTAAGTCATTTTACAGGGTCCATAATGAGTATATAACTGGTAGCATTAGATATTATGCATTCAGGTATGCTATCAGTGGGCATAATGATGAGTGCCCAGCCATGCCCCAACTGGACTGCATACATGGCACAGGGTTGCAATGAAAAATGTTAGTTCCAGGAGTATATTTCTACTGTTGGGTGCATGGACAGTTATGTCACTTGCCTATGCTTCATATGTGCATATATGCATGCATGTTGGTAGGTACACATGTGTAATTGCATAATGTGTAAGGCTTGGTTGCACTGCACAGTGGTTTGATGTGTTGTAGTCATACAGATGAGCACAGTACATGAATGCACAATATGAGTGGCTAGGCTCCCCTGTACATTAATAATAATGTGTGGGTGCTGTAATACTGTTGGATAGGTGTGCAGGTAGATAAGGTATGAGGCCTGGTTTCATTGTACATTTCTGGGGATGAGTGTGCATGTTATGGGGTGTTTGATGCTAGTTATATCATGTGTGTAAATAGCTAACATGTGGCTTGGTAACATTGTGCACTGTTGATAGAAAGTTTCATCACTTTACTGGTGACCTTTGTGTGCAATTATAGTTTTATAGGGTGGGCATATGTATAATGCATGAGAGTCTTTCCCACTGCCCATTGCTAATGATATGGAGACATGGTCATACTGCTGGTTATCAGCTGCATAATGTAGGACGACGTCTTGGTGACCTCTAGGTACAGTCATACTGATGTACAGGATGTGAATGTGTTTGATATGAGAGGCTTGATTCCATTGACCATTGCTGGTGACAGTGGCTAAGGTCCTACTGCAGGATAAGATGTGCAGCTGGATAATGTTTGACACTTGGTGGTGACATGGGTACAGTCACACTGTCGTTTACAATATGCATTTATGGAACATGAGAGACTTAGTTCCACTGTATATTGCTGGTGTCCCCTAGGTGTGATCATACTGCTGGACAGGGCATACAGCTACATAATTTGCCATGCTTTGTTCCTTTGCTCATTGCTGGAAAAAGTGGATGCAGTCATACATTTGGATATGGAGTGTAAATGCCAAATGCATAAAGCTTGGTTCAGGTATATATATGTGTGGCGAGCAGTTATATATTGGTGGTGACCTGTGGGTATGGTCAGAATGTTGTATGAGGTATGCCACCATATAATTTTCAAGGCCTGGTTACACTGCTTATTGCTGGTGTTTCTGTATGTACACATACATAATGAGTTGTGCACACCATGCGGTTTCCTGATTTGCATGTAAGCTGTCTGAACTCCATTTCTCTGACTGGGCATTCTAATTAGAAATGCAATCGAATATCCATTCAGGACAATTTAAAAAAAACGGTGAGATTCTTTGGGAGAACTACAATCCTAACATAGCGATTCTGTACCCTGTACCTCTGCCAATAGTTATAATCCACTTCAGAATGTAGGCACAGCATTTCCAGTACAGAAGCATCTGCAGAATTCCATCTGTGGGTGGCACTGAGGTGCATGGAATGTCTCACTTCTCTGTAATGGACATGCTTTGTTATGCAACATATCATTCTCTGTCAGTAATGGCTCCATTCTCTCCTAAGCATGCTATCTCTGTGAACATAGGCTCATACAGTGAATGCCTTTTGGAGGTCTTGTGGCCATAATGGAGCTGTATAACTGTCAACCTGCATGCACAAGCTGTCATTCTCTGAATCAATACCACACCACACATGACTCTTACTTCCCACTTCCACATACATACTATCCAGAGTGAACCACTGTGTAGGGTTTGGTGGTGAGTGGTGATACTTTGTTCATTTCTGTAGTGTGCACCTGTGACTTATAATGTTGATGGGTTCTATATTTGGTCAACTATGCATGTTATGTACTTTGCAGTACAAAGATACTGTGCATATCACTGACAATGGACATGCTTATCTTCTGGGTTATGCATGCCATGCCATGCCATGTACATGTATGAGCAATTTCTCCATCTAGGCCTCAATCTATGTGATGCTGCAGTCAATTGCTGTAAGTTCAACACTATGTCAAACTGCCACTTTGTGTCTCCTTGCAGTGGCACTAGAATGTACTGCCAGTCATGAACAGAAGCTGTGCCATGTGTCAGTTCTATGGGTACCACGTGTCTGCATGGTAATATACAGTCACAGCCAATGTTGTCAGTACAGCACTTACATGTTATGGGGTGTTTGATAATAGCTAGTAACAGCATCTCTATGTCTGTTCCATTTCAAATATTATCTTGCATTCTGTCTTAACCATTGCATCTGTCTTTGACATGCTACATTGCATGTTTGCTTCCACCATTTGCAGCTATGTTTGTTGTTGTATGTGAGGCAATCATTTAGTTCTTGTATATCTGAATGTAGATGTGATCTGATTATTTGGTGTCTCCAGTCTGAGATTCTTATTCAGCTGAAGTAACATGGCCAACAGCCTGAGGATTCTGCTAAGTAGCCATAGCAACAACTTCAGGATGTGGAGAAGGAGGCTATCCTTGACTTGGATGGCTTGTCACCAAAGTCATGAATGAGGGGAAGATGGTGCACACCACCTACCTTGACCTGACCAAAGCCTTCAATACTATTCCCAATTCAGGTATAATAGATAAACTCTCTGAACCAGGCATCAATCTGTATCTTACCACATGGGTAGCAAACTGGCTCACTGATTGAACCCACCTAGTCAAAATAGGGGAATCCACCTCAAGCAGTAGACTTGTAATGAGCGGTGTACCCTAGGGATCGGTCTTTGGGCCACTGTTGTTTGGGATATACTTTTCTGAGGTGTAGGCCAACACCATTCGGCTATGGCTCACCAAGTTTGCAGATGACTGCAAGCTTAGTGCTGTTATCAATTAACCTAATGATGTGGACATCCTTCAAGAGGATCTCACCCAAACAAATGACTGGTGCCAGAAACATGGCCTCAAACTGAATGCCAAAAAATACATTATCGTCCCACAAATTATCACATTAATAACAAGGTCCTAAGCACACAATCAGCTGTGAGGGAGTTGGGCACCCAGGTTAGTAGCAAACTGACTTTTGATCACCATATTGCCTCCGTTGTATGGAAAGCTTTCTACATGGCCCACCTCATTAGTAAGCATATCTCATCCAGGGACAAGGAGGTCATAACATTCCTATATTCTTCCCTTATAAGACCCATCATTGAGTATAATGACCATTTCAGCATGTATCTTACAAAGCACATGCATCAGCTGGAGAGACCACAGAGGTTCCTCACTAGGAGAATCCAGGGCCTCAAACATCTACCCTACACAGATAGACTAAAGGCCCTGTCCCTCTACGCAGTCTCATACAGACTCAGCAGAGGTAACCTCTGTCTGGCATACAAAGCAATCTCAGACCCCGCATTGATGGGACTGCTGCATATCCGCAAGTCACGCTCCACTCAAGTAACCCACACACGTGACCTCAACCTAGTCTGTGACATCAATAGAACTTGCTGGCGGGACAGATTTGTGTCCCATAGACTCCCCCTTCTGTGGATAGACTCCCTCTCCACGTCAAGCAGAGTAACTCATTAACTCTTTTAACCACAAACTAGATAACTGGATGGGGAACAGAAAATACACCCTTAGGATTCCTCATTTGTCCCTGCTGGACAGTGGCATTGGGTGCTGACTTGTCAGAACATGGGTTAAATTCTTGACTAGGCTTGTAAAGACCTCAGGGACCAGAGCCTAGTAACTTCCTATGATCCTATGATCCTATGACATCATTCCAAGCACTCAAGGGATTCTTTAAGGAGTTATCATCAGTGGCATGGTTGTACTGCATTCTTGACAACAGATGATATCCCAGAACATTCTGGACTTCCCTAGATGGGTGTGCCAGTATATTCCCTTTATTTAGTGGAACCTTAAGCATCAGCCTAAGTCCATATTGTTCTTTATTCCATCCTAGGCAATCAGTACCTCACTTGCAGATGATGCTGGCAACTACCATTGTTACAAAGCCCAACATGGTCACTTTCTTGGCTGTAAATGCCAATGGTGCCTACTCCTGGCAAGGTGAACTGACTACCCTGCATGATGCCTTCCACCAGCTATGCATCGTCCTCCTCCACATTGACCCATGCCTCCTGCAGTATCTGAGGATAGCATGTTGAATTGTTATGATAAAACCCTGCAGGTTGCAGTGGATAAAACTGAGGCATACATGCTTCAGTCATTCAGTTTGTCAATTGCTTATTTTATTGAAGCAGTGATTTGATGACCAGTTTAGTGGAATTACTGTTTCAGTGAAATGTGTCCTAGTGTGTTTATGTGAAGATTATGGTATATTAAGGATTTGAGTTTTGTATTTTTCCTTACTGTTGTGTGATTAGTATATTTAAGTTTACAGGGCTGTGGGAAACTGGGATGGGGTCTATATCACATTATCGAAATTCCAAAATGTCGAACACCATAAGCTCGACCTTGGAATCTCGAAATGTGATATACTCGAATGCTCAGAACAGCAAATTTTTTCCAAGGGAAAAATTCTCTGTTCCGATAATACACACACACACACACACACACACACATACACACACACACACACACACACACACACACACACACACACACACACACACACACACACACAGCACAAGCACACCAAAATACATTATCCACACATACACACTTCACAGAACCCTACACTAAACTGTACATACACTACTAGCTATCCACTTACCTTAACCCAACCATAACCCTAAGGTCCCTAACTAACACACACTCACCTTACCCGCTCCCTAACCCTAAGGTCCCTAACTAACACACACTCACCTTACCCGCTCCCTAACCCTAAGGTCCCTAACTAACGCACACTCACCTTACCCGCTCCCTAACCCTAAGGTCCCTAACTATCGCACACTCACCTTACCCACTCCCTAATCCTAAGGTCCCTAACTATCGCACACTCACCTTACCTGCTCTCTATCCCTAAGGTCCCTAACTATCACACACTCACCTTACCTCGGTCCGTTCGCACACTTACCTTAACCCAGTCCGCCACCTTCACACCACAGTCGAGGAAATAGCGAAGCCGCAGAAATGGCTCACCGAATACTTTCCCTAGGAAAATATTCGGTGTTCTGTAGCTTCGCTATTTCAAGCGTTCGCTGAATTGGGGTCGATATTATAACATTCAAAGTTTTAAGACTTTCGATGTTATAATATAGACTCACCGGGGTGAATAGGGGCTACCCCCCTCCACCCCAGAAAAAACACTATATATTCTCTGATCTGTGGCTTTTAGTTTTTTTGTGTGTTTATCACAATACAGTGTTTTTTATGTTTTAAAATCACAGTACAGTGGGTCAGTATGTGTGTTGCAGGGATGTAGAATTTATATGGTGTTATGTTCAGTGTTACTGAGATTCAGTGCTCCTACTTTGATGCATTAAGTGTCAATTACATATGCAGTCAGTGTAACACCATAGGCCCATATGCGAGAGAAAGAGAACGGTAATCACAATTTACATCTTTATAATGCATGTTTAAGTGCCTTCAGTTCCTGCACCTGTGGCAGCATAACTACTACCTGTCCCACACTGTCATCCTCCACAGTAGATGATGGATCCATGGTGTATAGAAATGGTGCCCTGACTGCAACATAGGTGACCAGTGTTCGATCACAGAGCCTGTACCCTGGGAAGTCAGCTACTGTGTAGGGAGAGAGGCTAACGAGGACTGGTGGTTTTTACAAGTCACCTAAATTGGGATGAGGTGTGATTAAAGCCAAAGACCTATTAGACCAATAATATTAGTGCAGTGAAATGTGCACATTGGAAATTGAGTGGAATGGGGTCATAGAGCCCTCGATAACTGTTAAGATGATACCATAATAGTATACCATAACAGCACACCCTAAGTTCCTGTAGGTCTATATTATAACACCGAAAGTGCATATGTGCGACTAGTAAAAGTCGATACAAAATGCACGAAACCTGAAAATAGTGAACGGCCACATAATTGAATTTTTCCCTAGGGAAAAAACTTACACGGCTGTTCGCTAAAAAAAATAATTTAGCACCATAAACAGGTGGGGGGGCTTCACCCACCAACGTGGGAGGATCTGCCCCCCACACCCCCCTAACTAAATATACCAACTCTGAGATCGCACTATAGGGAAGGAAAGGGCAACTCTGTGAAGTTGGCCAACTATCTCCTTACCCTATGACATATTCATTGAATCGCTTAAATGTGATTCGATGAATATGTGTCGCTGTTTCTGTATTCGCTCAGAAGCATTTTCGTGCTTCTAATATAGACCTATTCCTGTTCGACCACTTCTCTTTGCTTACACCAAGAATTTCCCTGCTTAACCTTGGCAGGAGGGGTGTGAAGCCCTGGTCCAAGGAAGGTGGAGCACATGACTATGGAGATAAAGAAGAAAACTCGAATCAGAGAACAGGTGGGGCGTAACAGTTCCAGAATTAAACAGATTCAAAAATTATGTAACAAATTTCTATCACTAACAAGTGGCACTTGTGTAAGGACTGAGCATTTAATCTAATCAGAACTAGAAAGAACAGATGGGATAAAACATTTTGGTCAGATATAAGGGAGAGTCATTATAAATATCCAGGAATGTTAATTTTTGTATCAGTTTCCAGATGTCACAATACAGCTTTGTCATGCAAACTGCATTGAAAAACAGTGCTAAATGTTATGAAGAAGTAACACCCAAGTAACCAAGACTAAGGAACTCTAATTTATTCCCCTTAAGACTGAAAACAAATGGGAGATGAAACAGGAAGGAGCTGCCTAGATGTCAGGTTGACTGACAAAGGCTGTGGATGACAGACAGTTTAAGGAAAAAAAGTTCATGGATGTACATCTGACATGCACTAGAGCTGGGGGTCACCAATCAGTATTTGACTGAGAGTCAGAGAGAGAGAGAGAGAGAGACAGGGGCCATTAGCATTATATAATGCAGCAACTGTAGCTAGTTTCTGTGCAGACAAATACAAGAACATCAGTAAAGGTAGTTACTGGACAGCAGTGAAAGGGTGGAATCATAATGTCTTTGTATAGCTAATTTAAGCTATTCACTTTCCTGGGGCTACACTTACATAATGATGTCATTAACAGCAGGACAATACCAGTACATCACAGATACTTTATCAGAGCTGTCAAACCCTCAGCTATTTCAACTGATACAAAGTAGATAAAATCCCACTCACTTTCGAGTTATCCGAAATGCTAGCATCATTATGCTGTAGAGGGCAAAATGGTAGTGAAGTGTGTACTGGAATGCAAAGGTTATAGAAATCCATTTCCAGTATCTGGAAGGTATTTTTTGCACTAATGAAATGGTAGATGTAGTTACCTTTGTCATTTTTTTCTTTTTAGCGCAGAGTTACAATGTTGAATTTTCCAGATAAATCAGCAGGCAAGCTCATTGTCTTGTAAAAAGACTATATTGTATAAGATGTACTTCAAGTTCTTTATTTATATTAAAAGTTCTGGTTTCAGCCTAGATTTGTTTATTTTGTTTGCAATGCACTGTCTCCACTCATAATGTCTGTAAGTTGTACTTAAACCAGGCAGGGAATGATTAAACCCTGAAACACAAAACTTTTACTGTGTTAATAAAACAGTCCATGATCATGTCTGTGGTTCTTCAGCAGGAAATGCTCCAGGAAAAAGCCCTGTCTGAGAATGAGGAAGGGTTTATAGCCCAAACAGCTGGACATGTCGATTCTGCAAATGGATCGCCAGTGGTCAGGCTGTCAGGCGGTAGCAGCACCTCACTGGGAAGTCCACAGAACCAAGACACAGATCAGGTAAGATAACCTAATGTTGGGTAGCAGATAAGTGCCATGTAGTACTAACTGAAAATGTATACAAATACAATGGTAAGACTCGAGTATAAGACAAATGTCTCTCTTCTGTAGTTTTACTGTGTTTAATTATTGCATTACATGTGAATAATTAGCGAAGCCTAAAAGCAATCAAGTATATCTGGATGTCTGTGAATGTACAAACATGCCTACTATTTGTGGGTAATTCTAAAGACAAAAATGAGTAACTCAGACAGGCTGAGGGAAATTTTCCTGGTCTGTCCCTATCAGTTGGACAATAGTTTCTTTATTATTAAAACAGCATATACTCTTTTCAGGAGAATAAAATGTTTTAATATAAATGGAGAAATATGTTATAAATAGTGTCAGTAAAATAAAATTTGCTTTTATTTTGTTTGTCAGAAAAGCTCAGTAAATGAACGTCCTACTCCATAGAAGAGATAAAAGGTATTCTGCAGTAAGTTGATGCATCTAATCCCAGGGGCCTACAGATTGTGTTTCAGTTATCTTGGCAATTGTTTCAGTATGATGACCTCAAAATGATATCACAAAAATAAATGTAAGCTACAGTCTTAAACAGATGCTCCCTTCCCCACTTTCCCCACTCCTAACACAAACAGGAGTGCTGGTCTAGCCTCAGAAGTGTCTGTATTCCTGAGAAGAAGTAGAATCTGTAATCTGGAGAATGCTGGCTGCTAGTACATTAAACAGAATATGAGTGGCACCGATACTTTTATTTATTTATTTATTTCATTTTTTTTTTATTCTTACAGATATTCCTTAGTCAGATACATGTATTTCACTGATAAAGTCCAGGCCAGAGACATTTATTTGTTTATTAAATTGGTTGTTTACTATTCTTATAATTTAACTGAACCATGCTCAGCCTTGACCAGCTCTACAAGTGGACAGATATAAAGTAATATAAGTCAAATCATGATTAGTGAAAAAATAAAATAATTTCTTTACAAAATAACTACAAAAAGTAATCATTTCATTTTTATCAAAAGATTCAGTTATAAAGCATTCATTCTTTAATTCTTTCACTCATTTTCTACACTGTTTGTCCTCATCAGGGCCATGGTAAGTGCAAACAGTAAGGTAGGCAAGATTTTCATAGCCACAGCAACAGTCCAAGTCATCTTGGGGGCTTCAAAGACAGTACTGAAAAAGCTGAGAGAGATATAACCCTCCAACATGTCCTGAGTCTGCTTCCCACTGGGGCATGTCTAGCATTCCTTTTGCTGAACGCACCCAGGGGGCATGCTTACAAGGTGCCCAAACCAACTCAGCTGACTGCTCTCAGCACAAAGAAACTGACCATGCTCTAAGATGCTCCTGGGTTGCTAATAGCGGGTTTGTCTTGTTACCATGCAAAGGAATTTCATTTCTGCGACTTGTGTTTATGATCATCTCCTCCCAGTAACTACCCAAACCTAATGGCCATAGGTCAATCTTTTCTGGGGGGGGGGCAGTGTCCTCTGATTTGGAGTTGTCAATGTCCATCCCATTCACTTCTCATTCAGCAACAATTGCTACATTATGAAATGGAGATGACAGGTATATAAGGTTAACAGGATGACATCATCAGCAAGCAACAAAGATGCAGCCGTCACATCCCAAACTGGATGCTGTCCAAACCTTGGCTGTACCTTAATATTCTCTCCACAAAAAAACATAAACAGAAGGGGAGGGAGGCAAGACACAAACATGGTGGGGGAGTCCCACATGTCTCGTGAACATCTTCATTAATGCCAAGAATATAGGGCACACTTGTCACTCCTAACATCTAAGAAACAAATGGCACACAGCAGTGATGCTACAACTCAGTATTGTAGTTTCCACAAAACATTTGTGGGAGCACAATTATATGCCTTTTCCAGGTCCATAAAACAGATGTACGCAGTACTGGCAGACTCTCACAACCCCTCAAATATCTTTGAAAGGCCAAAGACTTGATCTGCTGTTTCATAGCTGTAATAAGCACTGTCCTCCTGAATCAAAGGCTCTGTTATTTATTCACAATGTCTACTTTTCTGCACTCTAGCATATGCTTTCCTAGGGAGACTGAGGGGTATCAGATTTTAGTTAATGGCACACCTTCCTATCCCCTTTTTGAAGATGAGAAGCACTGCCCCAGTTTTTCAGTCTATAGGTACTGTGCCAGTTTTCCATATAATATTATTATGGTGCATTAACCACAACATTCAGAAATGTCTGGCACCTTCAGCACTTCCAGGCAAGATGTCATGCAGTCATGGAGCCTTGTCACAGTGGAACTGAGTAATCACCGCTGTAACAAATTCGACTGAAATGGACCCAGGTCCAGTATCTGCTCCTGACACTACCTCATCAGATGAAGATGTGCCCATTGAATCCAGGAGCTCTTCAAGAATGTTCACAAACATAGTCTGTTACAAAGTTACAAAATTAAAAAATAAACACAGTAAAGAGAATAACATCTGTTTAGTTTAAACTGATAGTGGTATCACAATACACATAATAACTCTATTGTAAGAACCAACAGGGAAAATAGTACTATTGTCAGTAATGAACAGTTGGGATATGTAGACATTGCTTACAGACAAGCAGGCTATATCAGTGAACTCTGAGTAATAATATCACAAACAAGGAATACAGTCCTATTATACTCTATATCATACCCCAAATCATCATTGTAGCTTTTTTTTCCATAATTATTTTCTCCTTCTTCATCTGCTGTACCAGTATTCTGCACAGTTCACAGCACATGCACTAAGCATGTTTGCTGTTTGGCACATGAAGTAGGCATGTTTGTTGTTTGGTGTATGGAGTAAGCATGATTGTTGTTTGGCACATGGAGTAAACATGTTTGTCAATTGGCACTTGGAGTAAGCATGTTTGTTATTTGGCACATGGAGTAAAATGTTTGTTGTTTGGCAAATGGAGTAAACATGTTTATCAATTGCACTTGGAGTAAGCATGTTTGTTATTTGGCACATGGAGTAAAAATGTTTGTTGTTTGGCAAATGGAGTAAACATGTTTGTTAATTGGCACCTGGAGTACTCATGTTTGTTTGGCACATGGTCTGAACATGTTTGTTGTTTGGCACGTGAAGTAAGCATGTTTGTTATTTGTCAGGTGATACTATGGTAGTACATCAATCTTTGCACACAGAATGCCCAGTTATAGCTGGTTCCCGCCCACGATAGTCTCCCTGTGTCTTACATGATAAGATGTTCTGCTACTGAGTAGTGACAGGACTTATGTGAAGTCTGTAATGCTACAGGCAATATACAGTACTGAGAGTATGTATTTTTTATGCATATCTTTTTCTTCTTCTTTTCCCGACCATCCCCTAGTGGTCAACTGGTTCTTTAATCTCCTAACATACTAGCTGCTCAGCCGTAGCACAGTCTAGATTTGATGACTGGAGGGTTGCTATCATGGTGACTTGAATGTGATTTTGTTTGCCCTGACTTCCCTTCTATTGCACTTAGGTAGGATGCATGCTGCCAAAGCAGGACCGGCAATCCTGATGTTACATGTGCCCAGGTTCAGTGCTATCCTTAGCAGAACTTTCATGCTGTCCTGATGGAAGACTGCTGCATTAACCCTGCCCTCCAACAGGTAACACTCAGCAGCGATACCTTGTAGATGGAAGACTGCTGTGTAACCCTGCCCTTCAACAGGTAACACTCAGCAGCGATACCTTGTAGATGGAAGACTGCTGTGTAACCATGCCCTTCAACAGGTAACACTCAGCAGCGATACCTTGTAGATGGAAGACTGCTGTGTTAACTCTGCCCTCCAACAGGTAACACTCAGCAGCGATACCTTGTAGATGGAAGACTGCTGTGTAACCCTGCCCTTCAACAGATAGCACTCATCAGTGACACCTTGTAGATGGAAGACTGCTGTGTAACCATGCCCTTCAACAGATAATACTCAGCAGTGATTCCTTGTAGATGGAAGACTGCTGTGTAACCCTGCCCTCCAACAGGTAACACTCAGCAGCGATACCTTGTAGATGGAAGACTGCTGTGTAACCCTGCCCTTCAACAGGTAACACTCAGCAGTGACACCTTGTAGATGGAAGACTGCTGTGTAACCCTGCCCTTCAACAGATAGCACTCATCAGTGATTCCTTGTAGATGGAAGACTGCTGTGTAACCATGCCCTTCAACAGATAACACTCAGCAGTGATTCCTTGTAGATGGAAGACTGCTGTGTAACCATGCCCTTCAACAGATAACACTCAGCAGTGATTCCTTGTAGATGGAAGACTGCTGCGTAACCCTGCCCTCCAACAGGTAACACTCATCAGTGACACCTTGTAGATGGAAGACCGCTGTGTTAACTCTGCCCTCCAGCAGGTAACACTCAGCAGTGACACCTTGTAGATGGAAGACTGCTGCGTAACCCTGCCCTCCAACAGGTAACACTCATCAGTGACACCTTGTAGATGGAAGACTGCTGTGTAACCCTGCCCTTCAACAGATAACACTCAGCAGTGATTCCTTGTAGATGGAAGACTGCTGTGTAACCCTGCCCTTCAACAGATAACACTCATCAGTGACACCTTGTAGATGGAAGACTGCTGTGTAACCCTGCCCTTCAACAGATAGCACTCATCAGTGACACCTTGTAGATGGAAGACTGCTGTGTAACCATGCCCTTCAACAGATAGCACTCAGCAGTGACACCTTGTAGATGGAAGACTGCTGTGTAACCCTGCCCTCCAACAGGTAACACTCAGCAGTGATACCTTGTAGATGGAAGACTGCTGTGTAACCATGCCCTTCAACAGATAACACTCAGCAGTGACACCTTGTAGATGGAAGACTGCTGTGTAACCCTGCCCTTCAACAGATAGCACTCAGCAGTGACACCTTGTAGATGGAAGACTGCTGTGTAACCATGCCCTTCAACAGATAGCACTCAGCAGTGACACCTTGTAGATGGAAGACTGCTGTGTAACCATGCCCTCCAACAGGTAACACTCAGCAGCGATACCTTGTAGATGGAAGACTGCTGTGTAACCCTGCCCTTCAACAGGTAACACTCAGCAGTGACACCTTGTTGCAAACCCTCTCCCTTCCTTAGGATGGACAAGCCAGCTAAAAAATCAGTCCATGGGCATATAATACACATTCAGTCTGAAACAATAATCATAAGACAGGAGACAAGAAATTATCATTAAGGGATCAGTTAAGCTAAGATGTAAAGACATAGCATCACCAAAAGGGAAAGTAAAATGTATGGAAGAAGAAATTAATTATCCTTATGTACACCATATAGACAGCATAAGTGCTGGGTGTTTGATTAAAGTGGGTAAGTATATCAAATACTGGTCTACATTTATGACTAAGAGATGAAATGGCTGAAGGATAGATTTAAGTGAATGCATCCATTGTATAGCATGTACTAGAGGCATCTTTGAGGAGGAAACATCTGAGTTCTAACTACTTTAAAGGAGGAGTATTCTTTAAAATAGATTGAATAGCAAACAGCGGCCATAAGCTTATTCTAAGCAAAACTCCCATTTATACCACTAGCAACCAACATACAGCAATCAATGTAAATTTGCTGAATGTTGCTCATAAGTTCAATATTTCAAAACAAGCATAGTTACTCAGTGGACAAAATATACTCAGATTTTATCCACTTTAATCCCCAAGTACAAATTTCTAAGTATTCACTACATACATAGTTCACACCTTTCAAAACACTTCTGAAAGGAAAAAAAATACATAAATCCACATCAAAATTCCTAGGCACTAGCAGGAAAAAATAGAAATGTCAAAAGCAGTCCATGCAGATTTATTTCAAAACCCAATAAGAACCAGCCATAAAAGCAACTATGAGTCATCCTACAATTCATTTAGTGATGATATTAAGGTTGTACACCTAAATTCTGGAAGTTCATATAACAAAATAGCATAATTTCAGTCTTTGACAATGAACCTCAAACCACATATTCTAGCCATACCAGAAACCTGGTGAGGACAGCAGGTGTAGAATTATTAGATGTTAACAACGTCTTATCTTCTCTACCAGCAAATCAGAAATCCAGCATGTGGCAGATAGGCTATCCCTGTTAAAGTGTTCTTTGCTAGGAGTAAATATATGTATATTTATCTATAGTTTACATGTATTTGAAATTTGGCAAATCACATAGCTTAATCTACCCCATATTAGCACATTCAGCAAAGACACTGATAATAAATTTCTCATTCAGAGTAACTTGAACATATCTTTGGTCTATTACTCTGATCCTTGTAAAGAATTCCACTTCATGGGGAATTCTCAACTCCTAAACTCACTTTCCACAATAGATGTGGTTGGATGGTACTGCAAACATATAAGAATACTAACCAAGGTACTCAGTCACTTCTTCTTATTGATGACTCACCTGTGCAGACAACCTGGAATCAAATAGTTCCATTCTACATAGTACTCATAAAGCATGTCAAAATAAAAAGGAGTTCCACTCACCATTCTATCTGCAGAGACTTCAGCTTGATCAACCAGACATTCTTAAACCATATTAATATAAAACATGAAGCATAACCTCTGTTCTCCAACATGCTAAGAAGCAGCCTGGATATATATGCTCCTTAATATCCATCAGCAATAGAAGTAATATACTGCCCTGGCTCAGTAAGATAGCAAGGAAACTTATGAAGAACAGAAACTGAATCTGTTAAACTATAAAGCATCAGCCACTACATCAAGCAGTGCATATCAAAACTGTTTTAAAACAGTTACCACTCCAACCTTTTTACATTTTGGAAAGTAATAAATTGTATGACTAGAAAAAACAGTGGACTCTTAAATCATTTCTGTGCAGACTACATCCTAGACAGTGCTAATCTGTTTTGACACCAGTGTTTGACACAGACTAATAAACTTGCTATACCCAACAATAATAACAATACTTCATAATCTGAATTGTGCCAATCTATTCTGTCATTATTATTCAGTATGGACTGATAAATTTGTTATAGCCAACAGCCATAGCAATACCTCATACTTTTGACCCTGATGAAGACCAAAAATAATTGAGAGGTTACAACTGATAAACTTCCACCAACAGGCATCCGACTGATAACACCATATATAGATGATCCACTCACAGTACCAATAAATAGAAGCATACAAGAAAATAGTATATTCCAGAAGAATTTAGAAAGGTAGCAAAATTCTTTCATTTCATAATGGTGGACTTAATTTGAAACCAGAAAATCAAGAGCCAGTCTGTATTATTAATCCCCTGTTTACAATACTAGAAATAGTTGTCCACAACCAGTTAACACACTGCTTGGAAGGACATACTATATTGTAATAAACATTTGTAATAAACATAGCATGATTTCAGAACTGAAATGGCAATTATAAGAACTGATGGACAAAACCAGCACTAATCTTGAAAAATGAATATCCCCAGAGTTATTATCCTCCTTGACCTATCTAAGGCCTTTAACATTGCTGTCAACCCACTGCTTCTGATCCTTAGAGAATCTGAAGGTATCAAGTATTTCTACTTTAAATGGCTTAAATGCTACCCATGTAATTATTCAGTCAAGACACATGAACATTACTCCCCCATACAGTATCATGGTTAGCATACCAAGGTCTCGGTATTCGGGACTGCTGACTTCCACTAAGACTAACAGAATGGGATACCACATCATCATCATCATCAGTACTGCCTTGATTCCCCTTGCAGGTAACTCTACCCTATCCTAATACAGAGCTCACACTGTCCACATGAACTGATAAAAAAAATCACTTTAACTTGGATAAGGAATGCAAATGGCTGAATTGCAGTAAAATCCTTTTAAATAAAGAAAAAAAGTTATGTTCTTTGTAAAATGTTTCAGTTTTATAAAACATTTCAAATCAAATATAACTCATCCTTCTCAGTGCATTGTTTTGGGATTCCTGAGCTCTAGGAAATGCTGACGCCTATAAATATCTGAGAATGCTACCTGGCAACAAGCTCTCATTCCAGTTATACACCAGTAAGGTTTACTTAAGTCTTCATTCATTTAGCTTTCACTTCGTTGTTAAAAAACGCATCAAAACAAGGATAAATAGGCAACCCAAACTAGACTTACCATGGAGACTGGAATTTTTCTTTCTGAACTTGGAAAAAGAAACAATGGAGAATATTTATGTCTGCTAGAAAGGAGTCAAATAAATCAAAACAAAGGAAGAACACCACACCTGGCTAGTTTTTTCTACACCACCCTTCTTCACCCACATTTCCATGAAAGTTTACAACTACAAAGATGTCTACCTAGAACTCATGTTTCATATATTCCACTTGCTGTGAGTATCCTCCTTGGTCTGTGTATCATATTAATATTAATGAATCTTTTGTCATCTCTGTATAATTGAAGTAGTTTTACAATGTATAGCTTAACATATCAAAGTTCTATAGTCTGTAAAAACTGAGTGTTTACATTGTTGTACGCTGCATATTCTTTTAGAATGCATATTACTATGCATTTAAAAATGTTTTATTGGATGTCTATTACAGTTTGGTTGTAAATTGTTTTGGAGCTTTTCTCCCCAGGCCTTCACTGAAAAGGGGTCTTTCATGGCCCAGTTGGACTTCCCCTGTAAAACAAATGAAAATAAATAAATAACACCATAAACTGCCTGTAAGAAAGTAGGAAAAGGGCAGGAGGTGAAGGCAACATGGTAGAACTGATGGCTGATGTAATTAAAGTATATAAATTAGTGGAATTAAATTGATTAGAAATGGAAGTAAAAATTAATCAAATGCATAGTGCAATTTTCAAACACAGTGGAGTCCTAAAGAAATATATTGCCGCGAAAAATAATAATAAGAAAGTTAACAACCTTGTTACTATATTCAAATAATCTTGTGCAATTACAGGAGACAGGCAACGAAATTAAGGAGAGACAGATAAAACAAGAAGCCACACGAGATGTACAACTTCAAAAATGAACAGAATTAGAGGAAAGATCAAGCAGGGAAATTTATGTTTCATCTGTGTGCCATAAATATTAAAGGTACTGAGCTGTAAAGACCTTAGAAGAATGCATACAAGTAGCTGGACTGGAAGTCCAGAGCAAGATATATGTAGAGAGAGAGCCTACAGAGTTTATTCAATATCAGCACGCCCTGGAAGACAACCCAGAACGGTCTTAGTGTACTTTGAGACATACTAATGAAAAGAGATTTTGACAAAACTGTGAAAGAATGGGGTAGCTCTGAAAATAAGGTCTACACATGTTCATGTGGATAATGATTATCCCCTATTGAAAAGACAAAGTAGAAATAAATTCTTTACAGTATTCAAAATGCTGGGAAATGAATTTAAAACTGAGGTTAAAATATTCTGTGATTTTTAAAGTCTGTTTTACCTGAAAAGTATAAAAGCCTCCTGGGAGGCAGACCAGGACTTGGAAATTTTACAGAAAAGAGATGAAAAGGCTTTTACAATGGAGACTGGAGTAGAAAACGTGGAATGATCATCTATAAATCTTGAGGCATGACAGAGTCTTCTGGAAAGATGGCTGGTGAAAACATTTCCCCTGTTTCAAAGGACAATGATGGCAAAGCAGAGAAAAGTTGCATATGCCACCGTTTGCTGGAAATCCATTAAAAGCATTATAATGACAAAATGAATGTAAGTTCAGTAATAAATAGAGTTAAATGTTTATTAAGAAAATTAAAAAGGGAACACATTAATATTGGGCAACGTGTTGTTTAGGTATTATTTAGTTAGAATAGTGGAAATGAGAAAGAAAATAACTGTAAGAAGGCAGAATAGATGTGAAAATGACCAAAGCTAACTTAAAGCAAAATATACATAGAAAAAATAAAGAGCAAATTATTAGTTGTTTCCATGTATCGAATGTGGGTAGTTTTATGTTACGTTTTGAAATGATTTCGTTTAGATTGATTAGACAGGGAAAACATTTTTCTTTCTCTTTTCACTGTGTATTTTCATACAACTTTATAAGTACGACATAATAGCCAGCGTGTGAGTATAGAAATAAAACCAAAGCAGCAGCTCATTCTTAAGGAGGGGGAAAATAACGATACGGATATAGAAAAGTGGTAACAGCCACTTCTGAGATGCTTAGAGAAATTGATGTAGTTAACGTTTATTAGGTAAATAGAAAGTCAATTAAAAGTCAAACAGACTATAGAATAAGGACAGAAAGATAGCACATAACTAGAGTGGATCTTATTTTACAAACAAAAATTGCTGGATAAAAAAGCTAGATCACTTTGACAATTAAATGTTAAGGGCATTTGTGACAAAGTCGCAAGGTGCTATCGTGAAGTGGGTGAATAATGAACAAATACATAAAAGGCATTCTGGAGCAGTTTCTGTCCAGTTCTGTGGGGGGAAATACTTTCAGTTTAGAGTTAAGGCTTGGAATAATGACATAATGCATGCAACTGTATATAGTGAGAGGTAATGGCTTTTATGTAGAGGATTATGTTTGGTTCGCCAATCAGGACCCACTTATTATGTGCTCCAGATATGGATGCCAAGAAATTCACCTCAAGAGAGAAGCTCAAGAGGTTAATCTTGACATCCCTGTCAAGAAATCTTAATTGAAGGTTATGATCAGTAAACCAATCATAATTCTTTTTAGGGCATGGAGCCATACAATGTAAGGCTACATTTTCTTCAGAAAAAAAAAAGAAACAGTTTGCATTATGTACAGAAGAATTTAAATAATGCACAAACTTTTTCAACCTTGCCCAAGATCAAGTGTGTGTGTGTGTGTGTGTGTGTGTGTGTGTGTGTGTGTGTGTGTGTGTGTGTGTGTGTGTGTGCGTGTGTGTGTTTCACTTTGTAATTAGCAGCAAAAGAAATTCATTATATCCTAGCAGAACACATACTATTTGTGATTTCCCAAATGCCTTTCATTACGGTATGGAGGAAGCTACACTGCCTCATCAGCTTCAACACTTCTGATATCTAAACTTACTGCTGAATTCAAATAAGAGTTATCCTTGCAAGGATTTGGAACTTCAACATCAGAAGTTATGCCAACAACTTGGATATCACTGCTATCACTAGAAAAAACACCCCAGTCCTCAAAATCCCTCCCATGCACTGAACTGACAGCATTAATGGAACCTCTTAGATGACATCAAAGGTTAGAAGGCATTCCACAGAGAATTACATTGAGGCAGAGCATCACACAGTGAAAAAAGGGTAAATGATTGCAAACCATGAAGTGAGTGTGCAAAACTACACAATGAGACTTACAATAATAAAACAACCATGAAGGTAAGAATAGCTACAAATCACTTTAATGGAAATAGTTGACAAAATGACAGGGAGCTTGCATGGAAAAATGAATGGAAAGGAAAAATATAAATAGATGAAGAGAAGGGGTTATATAAGACAACAGGGAGTCCTCTGATACGTGGATATTCTTTACAAAGAGTAGGAATGACTAGTTTAAAGACACTAACATGGAATGTAAATGGGTTAGTTGATGACAGAAAACAATGGAAGGTACTGACATATCTGAGTAAATGTGATGCTCAAATTCTAATGTTATAAGAGGCACATACATAAACAGCACATATCATAGATAAAATATGGTATTATCAGCATCTGGTAATGGAGGGTTGCAGAGAAGGGGTGAAGTAACAGTGATAGGAAACTGCATCTTCTCAAGGAAAGGAGAAAAGATAAACATGGACATTACATAATGATTAGAGGATATTGGATGGGGCAGCATATTACATTCGTATATATTTATTTACCACCAAAAGTGACTTTTGTTGAAATAAAATACATGTGAGGGGACGCTATCAGTCACCAGCAGGGATTATTTTTAATGGCAGGTGATTGGAATACAATCTGTGAAGAGGGAGATGTCTCAGGGGGAATGAGAAGTGAAAGGTACAAAAGAGGAGAGATATTTAAGGAAATATCTAAGTGTTTTTGGTATAGAGGATATTACCAAGTCAGGAAAAGACAACTAAGGAATTTACCTTTAATGCTCCCAAATATAATGAATGGGCGTGATTGGACAAGTGGTATATCACCGAGTACTATCTGCATTTAATTCAGGGACTTGTTATACATTCATTGCTATTATCAGATCATGCCCCAGTCATAGTAACAATAAAAGAACTAGAAAAAACCCATAAAGTAGCTAGGCTCTGACATTTTTACACATATCTACTGAAAAAAGTTGCTTTCATGAATTGGCACAAACAGATTGCAAGATGTAATAATGAAATTATTGGGAAGGAGGAAAATTTAGCAAAGAAATGGGATGAGCAGAAAATGCTTATAAGATACTGGGTTACCATAAAGATTAAAGGAATATCAGTGGAGGAACAATGAAAAATACATTGAGGGATTAAACAAAATAAAATGAATTCAGTCTAAAAATATTAGAATATAGGATGTAAAAGAAGTACATCTTGCTAGACACTCAGCTGAGGATCATGAGGAGAAATGAAATGAAGATAGGATGGCAGCACTGGAGAGAGAGAGAGAGAGAGAGAGAGAGAGAGACAGCTCTTTGACCACAACATGAGCACTACTAAATTATTAGCTCAAGGGTTAGGACAGAAAAAACAGATACATCATTGTGTGTTTAAGGGATTCGGTAACAAGAGAAGTAAGCAGATATGGAGGAGGCATACTGAAGAACTGTTATGAGAAATCATATATAACAGAAGAAAAGGATGGCATGAACAAAATGAAAATAATGCATTATTTCAACTCTTTAAGAGTGCTAGTGACTGGAGAAGAAGGGAAGGCAAGTTAATGTTGTTGTTGTGTCTTTCGGCTTTTCCCAGTTAGGGGTCGCCACAGCAGAACTCCAGTCCGCTAATGATTGGCAGTAGATTTTTTACATGCCAAGTTGCCAGCCCTGATGCACAACCTTCAATGAAGGTACACCCATTCACGCATGTCTCCACACAGAAGAAGCTCTAGCTGAGAATCGAACAGGACAACGTCTTACTGTGAGGCAACAAGAGATAAATGGAGAAATAAAAGAGGCGCTAACAAGACAAGCAATGGGGAAATTCTGGGTACTCATGGGATTCCAGAAGAAGTTTGTTGGCTATTGGAGGACAGGGTGATATAATGTGGTATAGACTTTTTAATGAAGTAAGAACCAGAGGGATAATATCTTACTAATGGAAGATGGTAATTATAACAGTGGTACTATCCACAATTATGGATTTAGACCAATATGGTTTTATTGAAAGTTGACAAACATTTGATAATATACATGAGGTACTGATGGAATTTTAAAGGTATGCAATACCCTTACATTAATAGATCTAGACACATAAAAATCATTTGATAGAGTTAGACATTCTTATGGAATACAGCAGCTTTTAGACATCAGCAGAGTTGGATAGAGCTAGTGTATCAAGTATATGAGAGGGTAGAGGCATTGGTAAACTGAGATGGAATTTTATCAAGAGTATTTAGTTAGTATAGAGGTAGAAGACAGGGTTGCCCACTTTCTTGACTGCTATTTGCATTGTATTTAGAATCATCGGAAAGGAAGATTAGGCACTGTAATATACAAGGTATGGGGAGCAAAAAAGAAATTACCTTATTTACGATTGACATCATCCTGTATTTTATTAAACTAGAACAATACCTTCTTGATCTTTTGAAGTCTTAAAAAGATATCAGCATTTAGCTGGGTCTAAAATTAATGAAGGGACCACATGACAAAAAACTAAATCATGGGAATTTAGGTTATTTTCACAGAAGCGTCAGAATAAATATTTATATACTTCAAATAGAATACAGAAAATCATTTCTACAGCAAGACACAAATGTTGGAGATAGTGGAGGTTAACTGCTATAGATAAACTAGGCAAAAAAAAAAACCTCCTTAAATTATTTAGTAGATCCAAAACATCTCACCTCAAAGTTATCTATACCTCAACATATCAAATGGCTCATGGCTTCCTTTTCTTATAGGGACAGTACTGCATGAAATATTTAGTAATATTGACTGAAAAGGATGTGCTGCAGGTAGCAAATAATGTGTGGAATGACACAATGGAAATGATCATTTCAAAAACTGAGAAAATGGAATATGTTGACAATGGGCAAAGATGATAAAATACAGACCATTAATACTGTTATGTAGGCCAGACCTATTTTTGCAAAAGGAAAAGACTGATATGAGAAAAAATAAAGGGTTACATCATTTTTGAGAATAATTAAAAGTCGAAGTTCAAATACAAAAAAAAAATATTACCTTCTGGTACAAGGAGGCTTGGGTCTTCTGTAACTAAAGGAGTGTTACAACGCCACACAAACAAGATTATCATATTTGCTTCAAGATAACAGCTATAATGCAAAATGGGAAGAAATGGCATATAGACAAATGGCCAGTAATGAATCTGAATCAATAACGCTTTTGAAAACAAATTAGGAAAAAATGTCACACGGGAAATATACATGTGTGATACCATGAGAAGGGTGTTAGAAAGGAAAGGTGTTAACAACTGGAAGATGGAAATAATTCCAATTGCATTGGCAGAGAAGAGGACATAGAGAAACAGAAAGGGGCAGGCAACATGAGAGTGGTTAAAACAAGATAAAGAAGCGTGATGTTGGAAACAGATGATGGAAGGAAAAGAAATACGTTGGAAAGTTGCCAAAAATTTACTCCACTTAACACAAAATGGCAGTTTACCCATTTATAAGATTAATTTCAGAGATGAAGCAAAA
>NC_056747.1:822106683-822176683 GCF_019279795.1 Protopterus annectens | reverse complement strand
TAGACAGACTCTCACTGAACATTTTGATCAGCTGACAGATGTGGACACTGCACTGTTGGAGTTTACCCAGAGTTGCAGCCATGGAAGCTATAATTGATTTATTGAATTTGGACAGGCAGATATCAAAGGTCAAGGCAGAAGGTAGAATCTCCATTCCTTTGGCATCACTGAGGTCATGGAGGGACTGCACTGTGTTGGCTTTATGACCCAGATGATTGTGGAAATGTTCCCCTCAGAAGAGGTAAAGTTGGAAGTGGGATGCTGGTTGTTTATGCCATACGCTTTCCAGTCTATATGTTCCTGACCAGTGCTTGTCTGCTTTGAGTTATACACCAGTGTGTAGTATGTGCTTACATCAATGTGGCACCCAGATAAATTCATTAAGCTGGCAGATAGTAGAATGTTTATATGACCAAGACCTTTCTGTGGAAATGCATAGAAAGAAAGCCATATTTTTTATATATACGGCACATAAAGTCAAAACACATTACATTTATTTAGCACGTACAGTTTTCACCAGTTGGACTAGTAACTTGAAACAGCCCTGAGGAGCTAGGAAAAAAGTCAGTTGGGCTTTCCAGGTCACAATGTCTACAAACAAGATGCAGACAATGGGCTCACTTCCTTCCACAGTTGTATGGTTAAATGAATACAATTAGTGGTGGCAGGATACAGATTCGTCCATACTTTTTAACAGAAAATTGCACAAGCAATTAGGAGATCCTTTGGCAGGAGCATCAACTGCAGCATGATAATAAAGAGATCCAAAGATTATGCATTTGATACTGTAAAACCAAACACTAAAAAACAAAGCGTCTGAAAAGGAGAAAAATAATTTATTCCAAACTGTTTCTGTTTTTCTAAGATAATAAAGAACTTAACTAGTGTTGAACTCACTGATGAGGGCAATGCCCAAAGTGTTGATTCCTTTCAACTTTCTTGTACTGTTTTTTTTTTTTTATATAAGCTCAGTTAATAAGTATTCTAAGAATTATTGCTGTGTTAGTTTGGGTGGGTATACAATCTTAGTGCAATGCAGCCTGTGTATAGGGAAATGTGAGCTGACTGACTGATTAACTTTGCTGTGATATAATTAAAGGTTGCTGGTAAATTTTTATAATGAAATATTTTGTTTGTTTGGTAGTTGCAGAGTATGGAACCTAAAAGAACTACAAAATAAGTAATATTCATGAGAAAATGATGATTGGAGAAATTCAGACACCCTGTAGACTGAAGTTTGGCAATGGTGGTCTTATTTAGAGGGTGGAAAGTAGATAAAGCTGTGGGGAAGCAATGTGTGGTAAATACTAATGTGAATAAAGGGGGAGGTAATTTTGACTCCCAGGCCAGTTTATCACATATCGGGATGTTCAGTGATACTATCCTGGCCTTAGTAGAAGTGATGTACCTCTTCCAAGGAAAGATGGCAAACTTGTATATAGTTTGTAATACGTTTACAAGAATTTACAATAAATTTGTGAATCTAACAAAGGTTTGTTAATACATATATGCTTAATGTTTATTTGAAATGTTAGTAACAGCACTCATTAAGCAAATGTTTCATCAGGTAAGAGATTGGTTAAGCCTCCTACTAGAGATTGAAGGAGACTATGATGTGGAATTAGACACAGAAATCTTTGGCTCACAAATAAAATGTTGGCATTTGAAATGCCTAGTACAGAAAATCCAAAAAAGACCAAAAGCCTTGATTAGAGCAAATCTCAAAAATTGCTCTTCTCCTTAAAATTTCTTTTTGCGGAGTGGGGGTGTGTGGCAAGCCCGCCTGCACTCCTCCACCCCCCAAACTTATATATACCAACACCAAGATTGCCATACCTCAGAGAAAGGGGCATATTCAGAGAAATAGCACCTTGGACTTAAGTCCAGTCTTTTGGCCAATGAGTCTCCTCATTGCAGGGCTCACTCTAGCAGGTCCCGACATTTTAAATGGTTCCCAAAATCCACATCATGAAGGGGGTAGGCCCATGGAAGAAAATTATACTAAATGAGTTATTCAAATACTGACATGAAATGTTGATGGCCTAGTTTTCCCTATTAAGTAACATAGAATCTTCACATAACTGAGGAAATTAAGACTGCAAGTCATAATGCTTCAAGAAACCCACCAGAGTGACTGTTGGGAAACTAAATTTTGATATTGTTAGTTTTTGTCTGTTGCCCTGGGGGAGGTGGTATAGGAAGGTCACATTACTCAGAAAGGGGTTACCTTTTAACAACCTAGAGGTGCTCACTGACTTTGTAAGGGTAGGGTATAGCAGTGGCAGCTGGTGATTTCAAATCAAAGGGGGGCTGCAGGGGACAGCTGAATGGGTGGGGCCAACAGGAAGAGGTACGGCCAACTAGAAAGGGGCAGAGCTATGCTCAGAACCACAAAAACTGGGACTTTAATTAAATACACTGCCCTGGGTGCCAAACCGTCATGATGAGAGTCCAATCAAGACAAAATGAAGTGCAGAAGAAAAAAAATATTTCAATGCATTGGCTACATGACATCTTACTTAATATCTAGATGGAAACAAAAACATTGTGAGGCATGAAAAAATAAATTACTTTTTAAATACATTACTGGACTGCCAGTCAAAATCAAGTATTAAAAAACAAGCAGCACTCAACTCAACTCACTTCTCCTTGTACTGCAGTTCTAATTATAATGTATATTCAGCTTTATAAAAGTACCAAGTAACATGCTAAAATTAGCAATCTCTGTGATACCCCCACTTGTAAAAATGTTTCTTATCCAAAAAAGACCTGCTGCCTGACAACTATCTACTTGTTTCATGGGGAAAACATGATCAAATTAAAAAATGAACAGCAAACAAGAAACAAGTTCAAGATAAATTGCTTAAAGGATTACTGCATAGGTTATGGACCACACATAATAGATTGGCATTCTGTTTAGTTTACGGGTGAAGCCTGCAAAGATGACTGCAAGTCTCTAACAAATATAATGACCTTCTGAAAATAGTGTAATCATGTCCTTTATTACAAATACTGTCATATGCATTTCAGTAACTAAGGCTTATATGTTATCTAGTTATGTAAATATCCTCTGCATGGCAACAACAAAAAGGCTTTAACAAAACTGCCCAATTCAGAACATTTACATCAGAAAAGTCTCCTCTACAATCCACCAGTATCAGTAAATATGCACAATCTCTGCAGAAGTAAAAGTCATCTAAATAATTCCACATTAAAGAGATCTGTAACCATTGAAGAGGTTGCTGCTAGCAAACAACTTTATATTTCATTGTTTCATCTACAAATAAAGTACTTGTTACCCTTGAGGAATAAACTGCCTAAGTTACATAAAAAACGATAAGCAAGTAATATTGCAATAGAGAATGGATGGCAAACTGATAACAGGTTCATAGTTGCTAGGTATCTCCACCAAAAGTGACATTCTGAGGACTGCAGCAACCACCCCCTTTAAAAGTACAACACAGTCAACACAGTACAGTATCAGCAATGCATCTACATACTGTGGGAGTAGAACCCACAGCCTTCAGCATCAAAAGCAAGTACACTATATGTTGTGCTGTTAACAATGCAAGTAGACTCAGCATAAGCAGCACGGAACCTCTCTTCCCCTGAAGCTCTCAGCTCCTTGTAAAATCCACTCGGCATTCAACTGTATCTTTCAACTTTGCAGCACAAGAAAAAATTATTGGGGGGACAAAAGCCCAAAAACCAGGGACACATTTTAAACATTGCTTGTATAATCTTGGAAAGTTGGTAGAATAAAGTGCTGTGTTACTAACATGCATTTCACTGACAAGTCTTGAACCCAGGACCCTACCCCCCCTACCCTATGCACTACAGTCAGAGCAACATATCACTATGCCATATCAGCTGTTTCTTGAAAGGCAGAAAGACTGAAACTTAAATGGCTCTCATGTAGTGAATTCAATTCTCAACATAGCTCACAACCTCTTAGCACAAAACACCTGGGCAAAGTCAATAATGGGGAAATACAGCCCCCCCCAAACATATCCAGTGAATTCAGTTCTCACCATAGCTTTCAACTTCTAAGCACAAAAAAACTGGCAATAAGGGGGGAATACAGCCCCAAAAATAGGGACACATTTCAAATATTGATCTTATAAACTTAGAAAATTAAAAATAAAATAATAAAGTCACTGTGTTGCAGACAAAACTCTCCACAACCTTCCAAAGGTATCAACCGTTTTATTAAGACATAAAAATGTTTAAAAAGTATTCATTGAGCACTTTCATCCCCTCAGAACAGGGACTTCATCAGAATACAAGCCTTCTATTAAATCCAACATTTATAGCCCAATGTGTTGATGACATCACAGCCACACAAATGCATTTAAAGGCACAACCACTTTTTAAAAAAATACAGCTTAAAAAACAATTATAAACATCTAAACCATATTTACTACACATAAAATAAACATTACTAACTTCATGGAAATTTTTAACATAGCCTTTTGTCCCTAGCTCTCTTAATTAACAGGGGTTTTACAGAAATAACCTCATTTAAACCAATGCCCTCCCCTCCTTCAGCTTGATCTGCCATTTGACGTATTTCTCTTCAATTAAATTTCTGTCGTCGTCCCCCCTAGGGTTAACTAATACTTTTTCTAAGATTCCAAAGTGGAACCCCTGAAAATTCCCACAAACTAAAGAATGCCTATACAGTGCATTATTATTATCCTTAGTGGATATCTGATACATGTGTTCATATATCCTATTGCATAATTGCCTTTTGGTTTTGCCAACATAATATGCTGGACATCTCTTACACAGTGCAAGGTATATGACATCTGAAGTGTGACAGTTACCGTTAACAAATTCTACTTTTGATTTGAGGGTATTTTCTAAAATAACCATTTTACAATCAACTATGTAGCAACATTGTGAACAGGATCCACACTTTATAATACCATCATACTTGTTAGCGTGTGTGTTCTTCACGTATTCAAAACTTTCTTTTATGTTTACCCCAGTTTTATATATATAGGAGGGTCTCTCTCCTACAACCCTTCTCAAATCTGGGTTTCCCCTGAGAATGGCCCAGTTTTATTCCAATATGTCCTTCACCATCCCTACCTTCCCCACACTATGGTAAAGTCATAGCCTTTTCAAAGTTTTTTGTCCCTGAGGTGACTCTCTAACTATGTTAAAATTTCCTAACAGGGGTTTGAATCTCTTACCCCATTCCCTTCTAACATAGTCCACATTTTCCTGAACCATGCCCTGTGGATATCCTCTTTCATAGTACATTTCCACAACTTTCTGTAATTCATTCTCAAGGTCACCAGCCAAAGATGTCATTCTAGCAGCCATTACCATCTGGCCTTTCACAATACTGGCCTTTTGGTGGGGAGGGTGACTACTAGTGTATTCAAGGTAAGAATTGCTGAATGTAGGTTTTCTGTATGTTTTACATGTAAAACCACTTGGAGTTTTAAAAATCTGAGTGTCAAGTTAACTAATTGACAAGGGGTTACTTGTGTGAGTAAAGTTTAAGAAACTAGTAGTGGAATTCAGATACTTTACAAATTCCTCCATTCTGTCTATGGAACTATTCCACAGAATAAAAATGTCTCCAAAAATCTTACGTATAATTTGACATTTTGAAAATACTCACATCTAAAGACTTTATTTAACTCCCAGTCAAGGAGAACCAAGTTTGCAAATATGAGAGCACATGAGGCTCCCATAGCAACACCTTTGTTTTGTTTGAAGTATTCTCCTTCAAAATATATATAATTGTAGTCTAAAACTACCCCCATGAAGTCAACTATTAAATTTACTTTCTCATTAGAGAAGCCTGACATTTTATTCAAACAGTTAGCAAACATATCTAAACCTTCTTCCCTAGGAATGCAAGTGAATAAATCCACTACATCGATGGTCAAGAAAATCAGATTATTTTCCCAAACTCTTCCTTAATTCTACCCAAAAAGTCCCATGAATCTTTTACTAAATGCTCCACTTTGTTCACAACTTGTTTTAACCAAAAGTCTATGGTGACACCAAAATGGTAAGTTTTTGACCCCTGTCCTGCTACTATTGGCCAAAATATTAAATTACTTAAACCCTTGTGGGTTTTTGGAATCCCAAAAATGGTAGCCACCCAAACTCTTCCTTAATTCTACCCAAAAAGTCCCATTAATCTTTTACTAAATGCTCCACTTTATTCACAACTTGTTTTAACCAAAAGTCTATGGTGACACCAAAAGGGTAAGTTTTTGACCCCTGTCCTGCTACTATTGGCCGAAATGTTAAATTACTTAAACACTTGTGGGATTTTGGAATCCCAAAAATGGTAGCCACCATAGGGTTCTTGACTTTCAAAAAGTTGTAAATTTCAGGTGTAATATGCTCATCCAAAAGGCATCCTTCCAAATAATAATCTATTCTTCGATAACTAATATTAACTTCATTAAGTGAAAGATGGGTATATACACTAGTGTCATGTAACATCTCTAGGATTTTTTGGGAATAATGTAAAGCATCATTGATGACCATCCCGTCCCCTTTATCTGGATGCATAATCCTAATTGTCCTGTTGTTTCTGAGCTATTCAAATAATCTTATCTCTTCCCCACTACGATTTCTATATAAAAAACTCTTTTTTTCTTTTAATTTTAAGGCATATAAATCCTCAGTCACAGCCTTCTCAAAAACATTTAGGGTGGGGTCCATTGGTGGGTTATACACACTCTTATTTTTAATTTCTTTATTCCTAGCAAGATTAACATGTTCATCTTGGTCCCTAAACAGGAAAGCTAAATTCAGTTTTCTCATGTATATTTTAACTCCAAAATGGTATCTGTATAATCAAAGCCTCTAGCTGGCACATATTTAACCCCTTCATAAATAACAAAAAATGCTCCTTAGTTAAGGTTATTCATGAATAATTATAAATGTGGTAACTCCTAAATGTGCTAACCAGTCCATTCCTTGAAATTTCATCGTCAGTGTTAGTTGTTATTCCCTTCTCCACTTGGTTCTGTTGAACCACTGGTTTGGTGGCCTTTCCATGTCTCTTCTCTCCCCCACATCCCATTTTTCCTGTGCATGAAAAAATGTTGATTATTTCTATAATTATTGTGCTGAAAACTGTTATCATGACCATTAGAGTTATAAAGGGAACTTTTCCTTTCATTCCTGTACATATACTCTTCTTTGTGAGGGTGGGGGTGGGTATGGGAACCCCCAACAATTTTATGTTCTTTCTGTTTCAAAATATATGCTCTGTTATCTTTATAGTCTTTTAAATCCCTTTGTAACTTTTTACATTTTTTATCAAAAATGCTATTACACTTGTTTTCCACCATTTTAAACCGTTTAAAATACAGATTTTCATATTGTGAAAACAGTAGGTCATTTTTGATGTCATTGTTTAAAGTCTAAACTTCACTAATCAAATGACACAGTTTAGAATCATTGCATAAAACAATCTTTTCCACAAGCTCTAATCCATGCTTATTAAACATTTCAGATAATTCAATGATCAGTTTTTCATCATATTCTATCCCAAAAGGAAATTTATAAACCCTTAGGCCTTTTGGCACAATTTTCTTCTGTAAACATTCATTTAAATAAGCATTCTCCATTTGGGGATTTCTAACATCAAACATTTTTTCTCTAAAAGGAAAATGTTTTATTTCAAAGTCCCTGTCTTTGTTGTATATTTCACAGTCTTTATATTGTTTCCCATATTTTGTTGGTCATTAAAAACAAAAGGCTTTTTAAAAAATTGTCTAGATCCACTTTATCAGTCCCATCCACATTAAATCGTCATGTAACTGCAGTATTAAAGCCAAAACCCCTTTCCCCCTCATTGTGTAAAATGATTTACATACGTTTGTGCAAATGACATTCTGTCGGCTGCAATGTGCCGAACATCAGAATGTCGAGCACACAAACATTTGTGAACCAGATAGTCGACTACATTTATGTGAATGCACTACTGCATTCGTATAAGTGTAAGTTGACTATCTGCATGGAGATTGCGGTACAGTGGGGAGTAGAAATTCATCCACATCCCCACTGTAGTGCGATCTCAGAGTTACAATATATAAGTAGGGTGTGTGGGGTGTGTGAGCACAGCCCCCCACATGAGGGGTGCAGGGGGGCTTGCCCCCATGCAAAAACATGACTTGTCATATAGGAGTCTGATTTACATCAGCTCCTATATGGCTATCATGTGGTGGTTTCGACAAAAATGTTGAGTCAAATGCGTCGAGCATTTGGTTCGACATTGTCACCATTTGTTTTGTTTCATTTTGGTATTACTATTCATTTTTCCAAACGGAAAATGTTTTTCCGTTCAAAGAAACAACAGTAAATCATGTAAAACAGTACCTGTGGTTTTTGGCCTTGCACCAGTTCCATGCATTGTGGAAATGCTGGAAATACCATTTCCACCACTCTCCTTTGTCCTAGCACCATTTCTCAGTTCATTCATGCTGTTTTCTCCACTTGTAGAGTTTAAAATCAAACAGGATTCCAAATCTTGCCTCTCCTCAGCTTCCAGACCATTCCACCATGTCTCCTTGTCTTCCCCAGTGGAAATCCCACCTCCTGATAACTGATTTAGCTTCCTCTTTCCTGAGAACCCATCAATGGAGCCTTGGGATTGGCTGAACAGGTCAATGAGGTGGGTCAGCTCACCTTTTACAATTGCCAGCTGTGAATAAACTCTATTTAGCTCATCTCTGTGAACTGGCAAAAATAATGCTGGAATTTAAGCTAAAGAGTCCATGCTGCAATGTCACTCTGTTAAAAATGCAAAAACTGTTCAAACAATGACCCCAGTGACAACCAAAACAAAAATAAAATAATAAAATCACTGTGTTGCAGCCAAAACTCTCCACAATGTTCCAAAGGTATCAAATGTTTTATTGAGACATAAAAATGTTTAAAAAGTATTCATTGAGCCCTTTCATCCCCTCAGAACAGGGACTTCATCCGAATACATGCCTTCTATTAAATCCAACATTTATAGCCCAATGTGTTGATGACATCACAGTCACACAGTGTATATACCCATAATGAAGTTAACATTAGTTACTGAAGAATAGATTATTATTTGGAAGGATACCTTTTGGATGAGCATATTACACCTGAAATGTACAGCTTTTTGAAAGTGAAGAACCCTATGGTGGTTTCCATTTTTGGGATTCCGAAAACCCACGAGGGTTTAAGTAATTTAACATTTTGGCCAACAGTAGCAGGACAGGGGTCAAAAACCTACCCTTTTGGTGTCACCATAGACGTTTGGTTAAAACAAGTTGTGAATAAAGTGGCGCATTTAGTAAAATATTCATGGGACTTTTTGGGTAGAATTAAGGAAGAGCTTTGGGAAAATAATTTGATTTTCTTGACCATCGATGTAGTGGATTTATTAATTTGTATCCCTAGGGAAGAAGGTTTAGATATGTTTGCTAACTGTTTGAATAAAATGTCAGGTTTCTCTAATGAGAAAGTAAATTTAATAGTGGACTTCATGGGGATAGTTTTAGACTACAATTATATATATTTTGAAAGAAAATACTTCAAACAAAACAAAGGTGTTGCTATGGGAGCCTCATGTGCTCCCCATATTTGCAACCTTGGTTCTCCTTGACTGGGAGTTAAATAAAGTCTTTAGATGTGAGTATTTTCAAAATGTCAAATTATATGTAAGATTTTTGGATGACATTTTTATTCTGTGGAATAGTTCCATAGACAGAATGGAGGAATTTGTTAAGTATCTGAATTCCACTACTAGTTTCTTAAAATTTACTCACACAAGTAACCCCTTGTCAATTAGTTAACTTGACACTCAGATTTTTAAAACTCCAAGTGGTTTTACATGTAAAACATACAGAAAACCTACATTCAGCAACTCTTATCTTGAATACACTAGTAGTCACCCTCCCCACCAAAAGGCCAGTATTGTGAAAGGCCAGATGGTAAGGGTTGCTAGCATGACATCTTCGGCTGGTGACCTTCAGAATGAATTACAGAAAGTTGCAGAAATGTTCTGTGAAAGAGGATATCCACAGGGCATGGTTCAGGAAAATGTGGACTATGTTAGAAGGGAATGGGGTAAGAGATTCAAACCCCTGTTAGGAAATTTTAACATGGTTAGAGAGTCACCTCAGGGACAAAAAAACTTTGAAAAGGTTATGATTTTACCATACTGGGGGAAGGTAGGGAAAGTGAAGGACATATTGGAAAAAAACTGGGCCATTCTCAGGGGAAACCCAGATTTGAGAAGGGTTGTAGGAGAGAGACCCTCCTATGTATATAAAACTGGGGTAAACATAAAAGAAAGTTTTGAATATGTGAAGAACACACAAACTAACAAGTATGATGGTATTATAAAGTGTGGATCCTGTTCACAATATTGCTACATAGTAGATTGTAAAATGGTTATTTTAGAAAATACCCTCAAATCAAAAGTAGAATTTGTTAAGGGTAACTGTCACACTTCACATGTTATATAACTTGCACTGCGTAAGGGATGTCCAGCATATTATGTTGGCAAAACCGAAAGGCAATTATGCAATAGGATATATGAACACATCTATCAGATATCCATTAAGAATAATAATAATGCACTGTATAGGCATTCTTTAGGTTGGGTGGATTTTCAGGGGTTCCACTTTGGAATCTTAGATAAAGTATTAGTTAACCCTAGAGACTACAAGAAAAAGAAGTCAAATGGCAGATCAAGCTGCAGGCAGGGGAGGGCATTGGTGTAAATGAAGTTATTTCTGTAAAACCCTTGTTAATTAACAGAGCTAGGGACAAAAGGCTATGTTAAAAATTTCCATGAAGTTAGTAAAGTTTATTTTAAGTGTAGTAAATATGGTTTAGATGTTTATAATTGTTTTTTAAGCTGTATTTTTTTAAAGTGGTTGTGCCTTTAAATGCATTTGTGTGGCTGTGATGTCATCAACACATTGGGCTATAAATGTTGGATTTAATAGAAGGCATGTAGTCTGATGAAGGCCCTGTTCTGAGGGGATGAAAGTGCTCAATGAATACTTTTTAAACATTTGTATGTCTTAATAAAAGATTTGATACCTTTGGAAGGTTGTGGAGAGTTTTGGCTAAAACACAGTGATTTTATTATTGTATTTTTGTTTTGGTTGTCACTGGGGTCATTGTTTAAACTTATAAAATTGCTAGAATAAAAGGTTTTGTGTTACCATGTACTTTCTGAAGAATGCGAAGTCTGAAATTCAAATGCCTGTTATTATTTAGTGAATTAAAAATCCAGGAAACCACAGATTTTATGAGGAACAGAACAAAAATATGAGGCAAAAATCTGAAATGTTTTCACAAGTGGTGGTGGGCAGGGAATTCAGGCTCTTGCTACCAGCACCCAATGTACAGGGTTCGAGCCTGAGTTATTCTCTAGCCACCAGGTATATTTAACTGGGGCATTACACACACACACACACACACACACACACACACACACACACACACACACACACACACACACACACATATGCCCAACTTGCAGTTTGGCAGCTTCAAAATCTGCAAATGTGCATTTGGCAGCTTCAAAATCCCTTCCTGCAGCAAGTAAAGTCCTTCCTGCAAGAGCAAGCAGCTATCCAGCCAGCAGATGTTCTGTCCAATCCCCTTCCAGTCTATGCAGTTGTAACTGCATAGGCTTCCGGGCATGTCTGTAGTGTGATGCCTTCCTCCTAATCTGGACTGCTGTTTAACCAGTCTGGAATCCTGCATGCATGCGTGGAGTTCCGGGAATGCCGAGCGTGCATGCGCGGAGTTCCAAGACTCGCTATTTTTTTTCTTTTCTTTTACAGCTGTGGTCGGGGGGGTGGAGGTCGGCTGCAGTCCTGCAGTCCAATAGCACGAGCCGAACTGTTCACCTTGGTAAAATGTACATGTACATGTCTCAGAGCACCATAACATAATTTTTAGAGAGTGGACAACTCTCCAGAAAGGGGTAGTTTTAAAAGCTGGAGATAGAAACATGTATTTTTTTTTTTTTTACTGTAGAAGAGATATTGGATGGGCCCTGGGCACATTTTCTCCTTAGAGGGTTAAGTTTTTTTAATAAATATTTAAGCTTAATGGGTATGGCATCATTACTAATGTGTTAAACAAAAGAGATATACTTTCTACTCAGCTGGGCATAAATCTGCAGCAGAGTTGGATAAGTTTACATACTCATATCAGAATTTTTATCTAAAGAAAGATCTAATCTGCTATCCTAGGTATTAGCATAACTCCATCCTGTTGCAAATGACGTTAGAGGATAGTCAGCCTATGATGCACCAAAGGATGAATGCATCTTTTTACAGAGGGCAGGCCTTTCAAAGGGACTGGGAACCATGAGATTTTTTTAGAGTGGAGCTGGCTGCATATTGTTTCCCAGCAAAGGAGTCCTGTGGCAATCTGGGATAACTTTAAAGGGCATTAACATATTTACTGTTGGTGTAGGTTAATATACAAAGGATGCCTGCAGGTTGATTGATGCTCTGCAGAGGCAACTTTGAGGGATGGAGTGTGCCATACAGAGTGGGGTAATAATGGAAGAAAAAGTGTATAAAAAAACTATAAGTATACTTGATTTTTGGATTATACCATTCAGTAGTCAAAATATCCCTTGAGGTTAAAAATGTATGATGATTCCCCTGTTAGTCAGAAATACTTAGCATTAAAACTAAGAACACAGAAAGTTGAAAGAAGTGCTGCTAAAATGAAGAATAATGATATTTGAAAACTGGATCCTCCAAGTATTTTGGAAATGTTTTGTCTTAAGTATTATTTGCTACTGATGTGGTAGAACCAAAGCAGCATACTGGGAGAGATGTGGACACTGAGGATCCAGAACACAAGTTACCCAGCTGGATGCCAACATGGTGCAGGTAGTAATAAGGAAAAGAACAATGGAGGAGACGGAAGAATGCTATTGCATATGGTGAAATTTAAAACAACTAGGCCAAAAGGTATACCAGTGGTATCTCAGTAAAAATGTATTATATAAATGTGTGACATGTAATGTATACAACACCGGTGTATGCTTGTATACTTGGCAACCTGTACCACCTGCCTAGCTTTTTATGTGGGGAGAACATCCAGGAAGTTAAATAGAGTGAAAGAACACAATTACGACATCAGGAGGAAGAATTTTAACAAATGCTTTCAGTAAAGACATGGTCAGTTGTAGTACATTTAATAAATCAATCAAAACCAAAGGGGGTGGTGACATAGAAACATTGCTGGAAAGCAAAGAACTGGCATGGCAATTGAGGTTAAATGCCAGTCTGAAGTCAGAAATAATGATTGTAGTTCTGTAGTTAGTGTTTTATAATATAGGGCTTCCATCCTTTAAGAATTTTATAATTTGTTAAGCTGTATAGGATGATGAGTACAAATATTGTTCAAATAATTATTATTTATTGCTTATTATTTTTACTAATTAATGTTGAGTTTATGAATTGAGACAAATGATTTTATGTCTGGAGTATAGCACAGTGATAATTTTTACAAGTGCTGCATAAAGGACAGTGATGTATTATGGTAATCAAGTTTTTAGTACATGGTTTCTTTAAATGCTCTTGTTAGAAGTCAAGCATGTGATCTTATTGAGATGGATGTTTACCTATATAATTCTGTAATGGCAGTGTTTTTACTTTTTTAACTCTGAAGAAGTCCCATGAAAAGGTACAGGGATGAAAGCGCTTAGTTTGAGTGTTTTTTTACAATAAATCCATTGAAGATTGCACGTCCGTCTGGATTTGCTGCGTGTTTGTGTTTTTGTTTTAGTCACAGTATCAGAGTTATGTTTGAGTTTAGGACCTAGTGCTCCTCCTTAAGAGGGAAGGAGCACCAAAACAGACAACCAACCATTATTTGTCTTTTTTTTTCTCTCATGTAGAGCATGAGGGTGTCAGGACTTGGTAGTCCTGGGTCTATGACACAGGATCGAAAAGTTAAAATGTCGAATGGCTGTAACACAGAAAATGCAGTTCATAGACCCCCCCCCACTAAATATATATATACCAACTCTGAGATCGCACTACAGTGAGGAAAGGGCAAATTTTCCGATTTTCACTGTACTGTGATCTCACAAAATGTGTTTCTATGATATGCATTTTCGGTGTTACAGCCGTTCGACATTTTAACTTGTTGATCCCGTGTCATAGACTTGGTAGTCCTCCGTAGCAGAGAAGGAAGGAGCACCAGACTGGACAACGGATCTTTTTGTTGTTGTCACAGGGCATAGGTCATTAGAACCTGGTGCTCCAAGGAGGAGCACATAATCAGAGAATGGACTCCTTTTTTTGTTCCTCAACCTAGGGTTGAGAGGTGCCAGATCAAGGGCCAAATAAGACAGGTACAACTCTGCAGCAGAGGTGATCAGGGAGGGGTGGCATAGGCATACAAATGTGCTCTGGGTAAGTAGATGGCATTAGGGGAGTAAAGTTTGAATCATACTTGATTTTGTTTCTAAGTTTTTTGTTGATATTTTTAAGTTCTTCTCTAGCCGATGAGGTGTTAATATCGCTGTTACAGGCAATGAGTGTCTTTCTGTTAATGTATACTTTCTTAATATGGGGGTTCCACCAAATGGGTTTGTTCTTAAATTTGGTACTGTTTTTATGCCTTATAGGAACCGAGGCCTCAATGCAAGACTGGAGGTGAACACATACTTATCTGTGAATATGACTTCATGTGATATTGGGTCATCAGGGTTAAGAGGGTGTTGGAATTTCATCTGACCATCAGTTATATGGAGTAGATTTCTCTTGGAGTAGTCTCTGAAGATTGAGGGGTCATGAGGTAACGTTGGTCATGCATCTATGCTAAGTATTACTACAGGGTAGTCAGATTTGCCCAGTGGCCATCTTTCAGATGTTAAGGCACTATGGGAAATTTTTAGGGTATAAAGTTAATATAGTGAAAATATGTGTGCTGTATATAAGCTATAGTCCTTCAAAGGAAATGATGAAAAAATATTTATTCTTACACAAGAATTGGGGGGGGGATGCATAGATATCCAGTGGGTAATTCTTGGGCCTTTATTGTAAGAAACACTGATGTGTACATATAAAGGGATACTAGAAAAGGCAAATACCTTTACAGCTAAATTGAAGTGTGTGTTTTTAGTTTCCTCAAAGGGTGCAAACTCTGCAGTGCTTTGTGGCTTCATAAGGACTATTTGCAGATGCTGGAACATCAATTTTTCCACTTAAGTGATATGACGTTATGTTAAAGAAGTTATGTGCAGCTCTTCTCTGGGAAACGAAGAATCCAAGAATCTCCTTGGAGATATTAATGCTTCCAAAATTTGTTGATGGTAGGGGAGTGTCTAATTTACAATATTATGTGATTGCAGCAATTTTGAGTGTGTTTTATAAGCTTGCCAGTCAGTCTTGCAGGTTGGTATGGAAGGTGATGTACTTCTGTATGCTTGGAAGTGTAAATAGGCTGTGGGATAACGTTTTCCTGTTGAGGAGAGATATCAAGGAATGTCAATCTGAACTACATGACACCTTGTAATGACTGAGTCAGATGTAGAATTAGGGTCTACATTAGATACTCGAATGTTTGAAAATTTGACTACCATATGGTCGACATCATATGAAAGATGGTCGACACCATATGATCGAACTAGCAAAAGTTCAAATATCTAATAAAAAAAAACTACACAAAACACCTACCTGAACGCTCTAAGGAGGAGGGGTAAGCCCCCCTGCACCCCCCCACATGGGGGGGGCTGTGCCACCCACACCCCTGCTCTTTAAATATCCCAACTCCAAGATTGCACTACAGTGCAGAAAAGGGAAATCTTCCCATTCCGCACTGTATGGAGATCTTCGTTACAACGTTTGAACATTCAAAAATCCAATCATATGGTGTCGACCATATGAGATTCAGAATTTTGAATGTCTGAACATTCAATATAGGCCTGTAGAATTAGCTAGCTCTGGCTATAAAAGCTGGAGGGAAGAGTTGTTGCCAATTAGGCAATTCCTAAACCGAGACCTTTGAAAATGGTGTTATAGAAAGTGGGTAGAAAGTCAAGAGAGGAGTAGATTACTGGGTGTCTCTGTCTTATGTTTCTTTATTTCTGGATGAAGAAGCATTTATACAGCAATTTGGGGAATTGCAGCAGGGATGGTTTTGGTACACAGGACATAAAAATGTTGCTATGACTTTATATTGTCACAACAGCAGTCAAGACTTTGGAAAGAAAAAAATGTTGATCTGGAGGATACAGGTGATAGGTGACTGACAATGTGGAAAGAGCTCATTGGCAAAATATAGCATGTTAACAACAGATATAGAATAGAGTGGGAGCAAGATTTAAGTTGTCAAATCCTAAATGAGCACTGTGCTACTTTAATAAGGCCCCTAAGATACACTTCACAGTCAAGGTACTACAGATTTTTCATCTGACAGTGTTTAGTTAAATATTTTTACATCCCACTGAGGCTTAAAAGAGGTGATTTCTAATATTTGCAAAATGATATAGGCTGTCATGAAAACAAACTTGTGAATTTCCCATGTAACCACTGATGCTTTTCGTTTTCCAAATGTTTTGTTGCATTATGTCTGTATGTAGGCTAAGAAACAAACAGACGATCCACTGTGGCGACCCCTAACCGGGAAAAAGCCGAAAGAAGAAGAAGATAGGCTAAGAAACAAACTAACCTAAACTTAATAACATAATTAGTTACAGCTTTCCCATATAGTACTTCACTCTGGCAATTCACAAATAACACTGGCAATTGTGTTTTAGGATACAATGATTTCATAAAACTACAGCTACAAGCTGGATGGCTCACTGATTTCAACTTTTTGAGTGGAACACAGTCACATGTTGATGAATGAATGAGTCTTGGATATGCAGCTATGGTACACATTCCCAATTCTCCAAAAAGAAGTAAAATGATTAAAACATTTAACTAAAATATCACTTCTCCCTGTTCCCTTTTCTGCTCCTCTGAAAGCCTGGACAGCCTTATTGCTCAAAAGTAGTTCATCTAAATGTTCTCAATAGATAACAAAAGTTAAAACAGAGAAGAATAAATAGAGAGATAGACCGCCATTACAGTATAAGGCAAAGTAAAACTGTGCAACAAAGAGGTCCTAGCACCTCAGTCATCTTAGTTTCCAAGCTAGCACAAAGTATAGAAAACACAACATAAAATACTCAAAGTTTTGTCTTCTTCATTAAACCTCTAATAATCATTTAGAAACTTGCAAGGCTGTGTGCCTTCAGAATTGAAGCAAAAGATAAAAACCACACGTAATATGTAATATCAAAAATTATTAATAGCAAGATAACTAAAATATTTCATAGCCTTCAGAGTAATTCAGTTAAAATGATATCTGAATTGTTGCAATTAAATAAAATCAGTAATAACCTGTTGGTATCACAATTTGAATGGAAGCTATATCAGTGCAACTGTTGTTACAAAATGAATAGCTATAATGCAGTTTAAGTACAAAGCAATTGTTTACCTGTAGCTACTTAAAATAAGGTGAATAGCCACTTTCTTCTATCAGGAAATATTGTGTATTGTTTAGTATTCACACGTCTCTATCTCTAAAAATGTTTTGATATTCCCCCTATATGATTAGATATTTGCATTAGTATATGAAATCTAAAATCTTTCCCCAGCCTTGATGAAAGTTTATTTTTTAATGTCAGCTGTATTTCATTCTTCCTTATACCCACTGGCTTTCTTAGACATATGATGTCATGGTTCACATTATTATGACCATGAAATAATATGGATATTGCACATCAAGATACAAGATCCGCTCAAATTATTATGCAACTTGTGAGCAAAAAGAAAAGAAAGAATGGATGAGAAGCAAAGAAAATAAAGGCCGTGCACATATATTGTAGTCTGTCCACATATATTGTAGGCTGTCCACATATATTGTTTGGAAAAGGCAAGTGTTTTGAGTATATACCAGACAGTCAAGTTCCAAAACCCAAAATATGCGGATGACTGAGAGTCCTACAAATGAGTTGCCCCAAATACCTGCCATGCATTTTAAAATGCAGCTAGATACAAGCCTGCATGATATGGCTATGCAAATAAGAGACAGTTCCTTGCATGTGCTACGAACTACAAATGTCTCTGACCCTAGACAACATCAGCATCAGATGCTCTGATTTAAATTACGTGAAACTTGTCTGTGACTTTGTGACTATGCATCCTGGCTAATGTTTATCAGAGAGCTCTAAGATAAGAGTAGAATCATATTAGTATTGACAAACATCTAACAAACATCCTGACAGCAAACTGCTAACATATAACATAACATAATGCATAGCACAAATAATACAGTTTATAACTCCCTCATATGCAGCAGTACATACAAAACCATCATTATATTGCAAACATTACACTGTTTCATTTTAATATATTTTAGAACATGATACAGTTGCCAGCCAAGGACAGGTCTTACTCCAACATGCAGTCCGTGACAGAAATTTCTAAGCCCCTTACTCTTGTGAACTGGCTGCTGTTTTCATATATTGTGTCATCACCTCTGCTTCTTTGCACTGTGCAAATAAAAGAGATCCTTGCCTCCAGTCCCAGAGGACAAAATTATCAACAGATGTCCTAGAACTCCCTCCTAATATGTATAGAATATCATCTTACATCTCCCACCCAATTCCCAGAACTGAAAACCCTTGGCAACTGCCAAAAGTACCTTCTCTATGCCATAAGCAGCTTCTGACCAAACATAGATGAAGGGGACAGTTTCACGTGGTACACCCATTCATCATACTCAGACAGATATATGACTTTGATGCACCCACATTGATCAAATCTAGTTTTGCTGAAACCTACAAACCAGCACTGCACCCACTGAAACTGCAACATTGCACATGACCATCTGCAGACTTGGAGTTACTTTAAAATTACTGCCACCTGAGGGAAATAAATCTACCCACACACACACACACACACACACACACACACATTAATTATTAGTAATAATGCCAGGTTCTAGAAATCTTCATGTGCATTGTTTAATGTAAATATCAAAGCATTAATAAAATATTATTCATTGTAAGAAGTGTTATTAAACTAAGAAATCAGCATCAACAGGATGTGTATCCTGGTAACCATTTGAAATGTAATATGGAGACTGAATGGCTGAAAGAATGGACTTACACATCTCCAAGGTATGGTGATCTCAGAGTAGTTATATATAATAAGCTCAGGAGATGTAAGTGGCTTGTCCTGCACATCCAGGGATGTAGGGAGTTTGCCACCCTGCAAAAAGAAGATTAAAGAAGAATCTTCAAGTTTCACTGTTGTCCTGGATTTTTTTAAGTTGTTGTCACTGTGCATTTCAAGTGCTGACATTACAATAGGGAGTCTGTTTCCTGGGATGTGGCTGAAATTAGTTCTTTTGGATCAAAGTACTATATTGGTTAACAAACTAGTAAATAAATTAAAGAAACAAACAAAAAAGCAAACCAATAAACAAAATGTACATTTGAGAAAGTTGGTTAACTGATTCACAGTTTCTGTGTTTGCAATATTGTGTAACTCCAGTTAAATCCCTAACTGTACCCTTACACAATACATTACTAAAAATCCTTTTCCTAACAGTATTACTATACAAGACAAAAGGACAGAGAACACACAAACTGGAGTTAGATCTGATGAAGCAAAGTCATCAGATCTAAGGGCAAAAGTGTTCATCTACTTCATATATTTTATTTTTCAATAAAGAAGCATTGATTTCTTAAGTTATAAGTGCCCAATTGTAAAGCCTCAACTGAGCAAGCCTACACTTTGTGATTATTTTTTCTTGATTTTAAGGAGTCTCAGCTAGCAACTTTGCTGCTCATGAAGGACTAGTTTTCCATGTGTTTTTTATATATATACACACACACACACACACACACACACACACACACACACACACATATATATATATATATATATATATATATAAAACAAAATAACTTAGCATATAGGAGTATATGTCTTAGAAATATATTAATGCCGCATTAAAGGAAGTTGCATATCATATGGTGCACTTCTTTCTACAGCAGTTTAAGCAAAGACAGCATGCAGGATGGAAGCACATCCACAATGTTTGCATGGTGTATTGGCCTGCTGCCATTCCCCAGTCTGGTGCCCCTCAACTACTTCTGTTTTTAAAACTGTAGAAAGCTACTTGCTGGATTTGTAGCAAATGGCTTGCGACAACTTATACAACACACAAAGTAATGAATCACTTCAGCACTGCAGTATTAAATTAAAATTAATTTCTGTACCATCATTTAAAATGCAGATACAAAAATGAATACTTGTACTGTACTGCCATTTGATCAGTGTCTCCTGATCATGCCCCCTAACACATTGTGCCCAAGGTGCTTATCCCACTTCTACCCACCCTAGGTATGTTACTGTTACTCAGGTTATGATTTACTAAGCCTCCACTCACTGCAGTCACAGTTTTTTAAATAATGCTGTCAGTCTTATAAAAGACACAGTATTTAATCATCTGTAAAAGTCATTACTGTTTTATTGCACTTTGCAGATGTTCTTTTTTATGGAATGTTCGCATGTCTTGCTAAATCAGAATCTGTGGGTTAGATTCATAAAGTGCCTCGTGGCACACACTGGTCTAAGTTCCATTCACTGACTGTGTGACAGAGCTTGTATTTCATGAATTTCACATCACTGACAGAGCTGTGTAATGTAAATTAGTGCAAGGAACTTCAGCTGATTTGCCAAGGAAATGTATAGCAAAAGAGAACATGAATGAGCCTTCTGTTGTGATTCTAGAAAAGGTCTACTTGATTCTGGGGCTAGATGAGTAACATAATACTGTGGAAGAGAGTCAGGTGTTATGGCCTCAGCCAATGAGCAGATACCTCCAGCACTTTGCTGAATGCACACTTTAATGGTGACATTTGTTTAAGGAGAGTGCCAGTAGTACCTCTGGGTGCTTTCTTACCACTGAGCACTCCACCCTGGGGCTGCAGTCTTCTAATATGCATCCCACTGGGTCACATTGGGTTACACAAAAACATGACACCATGAAAACCCAGTGCCATAATGAAGTGGAGAGCTATACTTTGTGTAACTTAGTGCATCAGCCCTGTAACTCATTTGAACAACTATGGCATGAAATTATTTTGTTGTACTATAGTCTTCCACGATGGGGTACTTTTCGTAAACAGTTTTATTTTACCCTCTTTAGTATCCTCTGTGTTATTAAATGAATACTCAGCCATAGCTCCCCCCCACCCCCAGTACTATAAACTAAAGCAGAATGAAGAAGACACAAGATATGTTGAAGTCATACCTCTCAACTATACCTGATTTTACAGAACATCTCTGGTTTGCCGCATATTTTAGCCCTTTCCCTTGTAAAATGCTTGGCATTCTGGTAACTCATTGAGGATTAGAGTCAGTCAGTAATGCCCGACATTACTGTTTCGTACTTACTCAGAAATACTTCTTGATGCAAAATCTGCTATTATGTTAACCTTTTCAGTGAGTTAGAGTAACGCACAAACTGTCCCAGATTTGTGTCTTTTGTCTTTGTCTTTGTCTAAAATGTTTCAGCATGCTGTCAGATGACATGGTGAAGAACCTCCAGAAATTGATGACTCGTACAATATGCAGATATAATATGGTCATGTAGAAACTCCTTTATTGTTGGGATACCACATAAACTGAAGTAATATGCATAACATGACAACCTGTGAGTACAGTAGTGTGATAAAATGAGCTGAGCATTAAGGATGTATAGCATGGTAATGTGACAAGTGTCCTGAGTACCTGAATGAAGTACAGACGTATAGCATAACAAACCAAACTGTGTGTCCGGTAGTCCAACAAACACATATGATACTACATGGAATGGAATATGAGTGCTTAGCATTACAGCATGTGTGCTTAAAGGTGTGACAAGTGCCCAGTACACTCATAACAACACATACACTGAGGTAAGGATTCACAATGCAGCAGCCTGTGCAAACAGTAATATCACAAATACCCTAAGTATTTGAGACACAACACAGACTGATATAGGAGCAAACATCAAGGCAGCCCACTTGCCCAGTGGTGTTACAAACACCCTGAGTACTTGGGACACAATATAAACTAATGTAAGCACACACAATATTGCAATTTCTGTACCCAGTTATATTAAAAGCACCTTGAGTATTTGGTACATCACAATGACAGATGTAGGTGCATGTAGCATGACAGGCTGTGTGCCTAATAGTATAGCAAGCACACTGAGTACCCAGGAAGTCCAGAAAGCCACATAGTGTACAATAATGGTATGCAGTATGGCAACTTGTGTATCTAGTACTGTGTGACGGTTACGATCCGAGGAATGTCTATGTAATACCATTTCCTGTTCTCTGTCACTTCATGATCTCCAATTTTGCAACAAAAACATGAAATAGTACTGCTTGAGAGTTGGGACATACCAATCACAACCGTTAGTTAGCAAGTAGGCATTCAGTGAGTGGGAACCATTTAGTGGAGATCTGCTGAGTGGGTCCATGATCAGATGTCTTATTCCCAAAAACAGGTACCTGTATCCTGACCGATTATATGCAGTCATCTTTTTCTCTAAGTAATTAAATTCTCTTCAGTAACATGCATCAATAAAATGCTAACAGCACCTTGATTAATGCAAATCTAGCATTCTAATTATTTGTTAACTATAAAGGCAAAGTCCAGTTTTCTCTCAAATGTAGTAAAGTCTTACGTAATCCTAGCCATTAGAGCATTTAATTCAAGTCACCTCAGTTCTGTGATAAAAGTTGCAGTGAGTTACTGGAGGGGAAGGATCAGTTATTGAAAATGGTACCTACAAACAACTAATCCCCATACAGGGGTATATATATATATATATATATATATATATATATATATATATATATATATATATATATATATATATATATATATTTACTTTCTTCCATAATGTGTTAAGACATGGCAACCATTAGTAACCATTTATTTAGGAGTTTCTATGAATCTTTGAACCTGAGTGTTTCATAACTAATGATTAAAATGTTTTCCATGTGATAAGAATAGATATTCTGGCTAAAAGCACTTAAGCTGGAATCTTTGGTGTCAGAAGCTGCTCAAAAGAAAGCTTCTGCACTCCAGGACCCTGCAGTTCCTCCACCAGATAAGGAGTCCAGGAAAGCGAATTACTTAAGCAAAGTAAATGCATGCATCCTTCATGCTGAAGGTGTTTTATTACCTGGTGCATATGGTGGAGTTTCAGAGATTTGTCTGTTAAAATGAACAAAGTCATCAGTCAATTGTCTAGTGGACCAGTTGGAGATAAGTTCATGAGCTATTTGACAATAGTACTTGTCATGAAGAAACCTCACGGTGTGTGTGTATCTTATAATGCTGCCAAATATTCTTCCAGGACTACAAGGCATACCATAGCCCTTCAACAGCACATATGGCTCTGAATGTCCAACTTTGTCAAAGATATTAAAGTGACCTTTATAAATGCTCTATTCTAGGATCAAGTTTTGCTCAGGATAGAAGCAAAGGCACATATGGAGAACTTGGAAAAGGAGAGCAAGACTTTCTGTGCCCCGAGGCTTTGCATGGCTTCCCCCTTCTGCAAACTGTTTGGAGTTATTTGTCCCCTCCTGCTGTCAGTTTGAATTTGATAATTGAGGAGAGGCAGGTGTTAATAGTTATATACAAAGGTTATCAGGTATCCTTTCTTTCTGCCTGGTTTCCCTGTCCCTTTCCCTTTCAGATATACTACCCTATCAAAAGAACAAGCCCAAAGTATCATAAACAAAAGAGCCACCTAAGGGGCCACAGCAGTCCAGAGAGGGTCTAGATATTACCATTACTCTGCACTACACTACACACAGTTCATGCTGGAAGTGAAATAAACTATTTAATCTCTTTCTATGGCTTTAGCAAACTGTCCTCATAGAAAGCAAAATCTTTTATCAACCTCAGGCCTGTACCCTGCCCATCACACATAATTATGCATATTCTCTCCACATGTACTGTGAAGTACCTGAGCTAATAACTGAAGTCAGGTTATCAGGGACACAGTCATGGCACTATCTAGCGAGTAAAAGGAAAATGTTTTTTTCACCTACATACTTTGGATCTCTACAAGTACCTATCAGCACCTTTGAGGCAGACATAGCTCTTTTATTAACTCACATTCACAGGGCAATGCAGTTAGTACATTTAGTGCCTTCATAACCTACACCATGACTGATGCTTCTGAAATACACAGTGAAATAGATGTCTTTTCAATAGCGACATATGTGGAAGAACTGGATATTCTGAAGATCATTTTTAGAAATGAAGACAGTAAGTGAACCAGAAGTTTCCCTTGCAGATGAGCCCATGGTTTTACCTATCTTTAATGATTAGTTTTCCCACATAAAAGGGCTAGAGCACTGATATCAGTTATACCATCCATAAGTAATAAAACATTGCTTCTCTCTCTTCAGAGGAATATTCAGGACAACTGTTAATTCCTTTTGGGGACAGCTACATATCGGGATTCAGTGTCTATCAAAGTAGGCCTACAGTGGTACAAATGAAAGCTTCAGAAAAAAAGAGAAGAAGGCAGAAGTTCTTCTCCCTTTTCTTCTGGAGAATAATATACAGCCAATATGTGAATATCTTTACCCACTTTTTTCACTCAGGTTTTAAGGCCTTGTCTTATCACTCTTTGTGCTCACCTCCATGGGAAATCACCTTCAATGAAACAATAAATACCATGGGTGAAAAATTAAAGTGGCCTGTTAGAGCTGTTGCATCACAAAAGAAGATATTTTGAAATGCTTCGAGTTCTGGAGTCTGTAGGGAAATTGTCTCCAATGTTTAAAACCTTCCAGGATTTATGGAAGTAAAACACCAAATAGATTGCCTTTTTTCCCTATAATTCCCTATAATTTACATCACTCACAACTTGAATTAGAAAAGAGGATTTCATCAAAGAAAATTAATAGTGTCAGGGATTTAGTTTTTTATTGATTTTTGTCTGTTTCACTATATTCAGTCAGGTATAGATTTCCTGAGGAGCATTGTCTACATCTTTTTGTAATTAGTGACCCATTGCCATTAAAACTGTGTCATTTGGCATTTTAGAATGAACATTTTAGTTATAGATGAAAAAGGGTCTTTCCTAAGTTTACCAGTCCATTACAGTAAATGGGATAAAGATCATTCCAAGATTTCTTCAAGCAAATGTAGAAACTACCTATTGTTATGTGCTGTAATAACACAGTATGAATTCAACATTTATACGGATAAGGATAAATATGTATGAATAGGGTACTGGTGTGTAATGACCTTGGTCGTGAACTAGGGAACCTACTGAGATATCATAATGACATGGCACTCTGATGACCCACCTACCTCACATAGAACATGTTACTATTTAATATTATTTTACTGGAGATATATTTTAGATATTAATTTTGACAGACTTCACTCTAGAAAAATTAATTCCTTTTAGACAGTCTAGCAATTTTTTATACTGTTAGCAGAGCATACTAGCTAATATTTTCACTCCAGGTCAGTTTATTGGCTTGATTTGTTTATCTTGTTGGCTATTTGTGCAAGGAATTTGTGTATGCACAAAAATCTGTGTGCTAGAGATTTTTAGTCTTCTAGGTTTCAGTCAGAGTACGAAACACAGAGGAACTATACATATCTGTTTAGTCAAACTATTTCTTCATATTCAAGAGCCTTCTTACTAGTTCATGTGCCCTGCATGCACTTGTCCTGCATAGGTATTGTATCTTTTATTTGAGTGTTTTATGAGACATTCCTTATTTTTTTACAGTAATCCAGCTTCCCTTGGAAAGATTTTCATGTATTGCAATAATAAGTGCATTAACATCATCGGTACTCTTAATGTGGCTTATTTATGTAAGGTTACCACCTTTCTTTATCACTTTCATTTTATAGAGAATATATTGTTCTTCACTAGTTATGTTGCAGACAGTTCTTTAGCTTATTATGCCTTCAGGCTACTTTATAGGTAATGACACTCCTATTCTAATAGTTTTCATTACCTCTAATCTGGAAATTCTTTTGTCATGTCTGTACCTCCAGGAGAACAGATAAAGTACTGGCTGTGAATCTTCCCCAATGTTATGATTACTGTCACAGTGAAGCCACTCTAGTAAGATGGCACAGTGTGTGCCAATACACCTATCATAGCAGTAGATCTGCAGGAAGCACTTCCTGTAACAGGAGAGCTCCTTCCTGCCATTCCTCGGATCTACGGGGAGATTTCACTTCCTTAAATAATTAGCAAATGTTGGGAAGTTACAGACTGACATCTGCTATGAGACAGGTAGTGTGAGAAAATGAACTGACAATGCTTTATATTGAACATTTTTGTTTGAATTATTTCTCCATATTCTTTCTTTTATAGCTGGCAGCCCTATTCTCTGTCATTCTTTCTATGTAACATTTGCAAAACAAACAGGTCTGACTGTCTGTATATCATTCTATTCTAGTGGTGCTAATTGCTGTCATTCTGATCATTAAGGTGACTTTTTATATAGTATGTACCATATGGCTTCTACATTGTGCTATTTTAAACATTTGCTGCCAACCTGCCTTCCGGATCACACCGCTGTCAAGCTCTCCGAACATCTCCTCACTTGTCTCTCTATGAGCCTCCCCACTATCTCAGAAGCTATGACCAATGTCTTTTACAGATTCACAAATCAAAAAATCTTTTGGACTGAATCTTTGCAGCTACTTTCCTTCTCTTGCATGGAACAAGCTTCGATGACCATTAGAAATATAACTCACATTCATGAATTCAAGAAAACTCTTAAATTATACCTTAACAGCAGCTGGACTTATAATGGTAACCATCCTACCTGAACTCATCCTTTCCTCTTTATTTGACTCATCTTTATCCTCCTTTCCCTACTATTAACACTAAACACTAACTAATAATGTTGCACTGTGTATACTACATCCCATTTATATCTTTGGCATCTTTCTGCCTAGTGGCACATTATCTTAAGTTCTACTCTTATAAAATATTGCCTATTTTTGTCTAATTCTACAATTCTCATGGCATTTTTACATCATTTTGGTGCTCTTTGTTTAATGTATATGGTAGCACTTTAGACAATTGTTAAACTGTTTTATTGCATACTAAATACGTTCTTTAACTTCTTGTATAATGCTTTATCTTGTATTACTGTGAAGCTTTTCTCCCAGGCCTCCACTGAAAAAGGGCTTCTGCTGAGTTGGTCTATCCCGGTCAACAAATTTCAAATAAATAAATTTATAATCACAAACTTAAATTTCTGAAAGACATTTTACTATAGATTTATTACAGGGTAGACTTTATACCCAGGTTTCTTTTTCTAGTGTTATTTTTATTTTTTTAAGGTTTTATATATTTCTATATTATAGTAAACTAGCTGTTATTTTATTGTGTAATAATTCTTATTTCTGCTAAACTCATACATTATAATATAGCAGGATGGCTTATTTTTCAGGAAGATATTTTATGTTGGGATGTATAAAAAGAACTATATAAAAATAATTTAAGTTGGATTTGCAGGCTACTGAGTGTGACCCTAAGGGCATTTTTTATCTCCCTAGCAAGGTGATACCAGTTTTAACCCTTGTGCCAGTTCCTTGAGGGAAAGCAGACATGTGCCTTACCCATGAATGCTTCTGCACAGAGGTAACAATAGCAAAACTGCTAGGATAGGTAAGTGAGTGGAACAGCTGCAGTAGGTCTATATTAAATCAGCGAATGCTTAAAAAAGCGAACACTGATTTATCGACCCCATGTAAGTGAAAGCTTACAATCCTGAACACTTGGAACAGCAATTTTTTTCCCAGGGAAAAAAATCGCTGTTCCACAAAAAAAAAAAATAAAATAAAAAACTTCAAAACATTACATAAAGTAGGGGGCTTTACCCCCCACCCCCCTACTTAAATATACTAACTCTGAGATTGCACTACAGTGAGGAAAATGTCAGAGTAACAGAGGCAGCCAAGCAATTTCTTTCCCAGGGTAAGAAATCACTTATATGCCATTTCACTATTTTGCTGTTTCGTGCTTTCAAGTTAGATCAAGAGGCATTCGAATGATTGCGTCTTCGATTATATAATAGGAACCCGCTGCAGCTGATACATAGAGTTCAGTAATCCAGGAAGAGACACTGATGGATATAGGACAGTTCTGTGTAATTATAGTTGCCAAAACAGCAGATTTTTGAAGAGAGTTCAGTGTAACAGTAACTCATAGCATTTGGGTTTGAGAGTTCAGTGTAACAGTAACTCATAGCATTTGGGTTTGCTCACTTTGTACATTTCCTTTCCTGACCAGAATTTCTTAAAGTAGCAGCGTGCTCCCAGTTTGGAACCAATACAGCTCTTGTGTTTACTGTCTAGTGATGTACAACGGAGCAATACTAGTTTATATAACCAGTGATAGTCCATATTTCCTGCAGTTACTCGAACCATAGTTTCCTGCAAGGATGAAGACTTATAACTGGCAAATATGTGTGCATAGATAGTGCAAAACAGTGAAGTATATATTATCTGAAAACAATCTGTATATTTCTAAATGTGTCTAAAACCACATCTCAATCAAAAGAGCCTTTCAATTGCTCTAATAATAAAATATAAAAAGTACAGGGAAATAAATACTCTTATTTTTATACCCTGACCAATATCAACGTTTTGCTATGAACAGCTGCACACGAAGACCACAAATTTGTGGCACACTTTTGAGCAGAAAAAAAAAACACATGGTCACAATACAAGCTCACATTTTTTGACATGAAATTACAGGTCCCAGTGACAAATAAGACTGCTTGGATATCATATTGTGGCTATCCTCTTAGCTACTGGATATACTAGCTATTTCATTTAACCAATAATCTTCTCATCTTCCTCACATTTGTCAGTTGCTTTCTTAAATTCCATCATATTTCTGGAAGCACTTGTTCCTTAGGCAGTCTGTTCCTGTAGTAAGCCTCATTTCTTGTATGAAAATACCTCACTGCATTCTGGCCAGCTTATATATTCAAACTGGAAATTCATGTTATTATTAAAATACTGATACTTGCTATAGTTGCACTGAACTGCTACAGCAAATACTTTCCTGTGTTTTACATAAAAGTACACAAATATCTTTGGTGAGCAATGCAACGCTATGCATGTGCCACAGAAGGATTTTTGTGTAGTGCTTGTGTTGGCTTTCTAGCTCAGGACTGGCCATATTCCGAGCACTTAATCAAAAACATCTCTTGTGGCTAAATGCAGGGCTTTCGGAATCTGGTCCTTTACCATGTCTGATTAGAGATGAAGAAGGTACAAAATGGGAAAAGAGAATATGGAAATGAAATCAACATTGTTGCAAAAGTGAAGGCACTAAGTAATATAAAAGTCTATGTTAAGGATAGAATTGAAGGATGGAATCATTCTGAATTTAAATGACATTGGCTGATTAATTTCAACAAGTTTGAAACTTTCACTACAGAAATGGAGCTGAATGGTGAGTAATAAAGAACATGTACATATAGAAAGGATGCAGCTGTACTTTAGACTTTAATAGATTTATAAATGTTAAAAACAGTATAATGTCCAATAGCGTGGATATTAGGCCCGTTTACTGTCTAATACTCTCACTGATAATTCTCTATCTTCTCACAGCCTATGAATATCAATACCTCCCAGGCTCTCACTACCCCAGATCCAAAACCAGCACTCCTAATCTACCAAATAACTTTAATCAACTACTACCCCACCGCTCATCTAACTCTTCTAATGCAAAAATGCAACATCCCAGTCGAGCCACATATATTAACCCTAGAACTAAATACTATCACAAACTCTTAATAAAACTCCAGAGACTCACAATCAGATTAAAACCTAACCTCATAATTGATGGGGACATTCACTCTAACCCAGGCCCAAGCCCACCTGATGTTACCAGCCCCACAAATAACACCCCTACTAGCCTGTGAAACCCAAACAAACCGTCCAACTCACTCCTAGTCTGTCACCTAAACTTTAGAAGTATAAATAATAAAATTCATTACTTACATGCCCTCTTGGCTGTACATTCCCCTGACGTACTGTGCCTTACCGAAACCTGGCTCAAACGTACTACTACTGATAATGAGGTTATACCTCCAGGTTATAATATATGAAGACTAGATTGCATCTCTAGGAAGGGAGAGGGGTAGCCATTTTGTATAAATCCACACTAGAAGTAAGCATATCTAGTACTCCACATGCCTTACTAATTGATAATGCAGAAATACTCATCACTAAGTTACAAATCAATAAACACAAACCTATAAACATTGTGTGCATCTATATTCCTCCAGGTAACAACACAAATAACCTGGAGGGCATCCTCCAATGGCTGTCCATAAACTATTATTCTCGGGGATTTTAATATCTACTGGAACACCTGTTCCTCAGACTCCCCACCACCCATATAAATTTGCATGGCTTCACCCAGGTCATATCTTCCCCCACTAGAATCAGTAAGCCTAACAACAAAAAAAGTATCGTAGACTGGATTCTAATAAACAACCACCCCCATATATATAAAGCAGGCACCCTACCTGAAGACATCAGCGATCACTTCCTCACTTATATACTCAGGCAAAAAAAATGACATCCCTCAACTATCCACCTTCAAAACTATTCAGGAGCAATAAGAACTTTAATCAAACTAAATTCCAAGATGAACTTAACTCATGTGACTGGACTGACTTAAAACTGCTTCCACTAGATGAAGCAGTTTCGTACTTTAACTCTAAGTTTCTTGCTATCCTGGATAACCATGCTCCCAAATGTACTATCAGAACCAATAATAAAGTAGCACCATGGGTGTCAAAAGATACCAGACAAAAAAATCATATACAGAAATAAAGCTTGGGCTGGGCTTCCTGGAGAACCAATAAAATCCCCAAAAGACCACCTTATATATAAACAACTAAGGAATGATACAAATAAGTCTATTATGCTAAACAAAAAAAACTACTACTGTTATCTGCAACAAAAACACCAAAAATCATCCACAAAAATTTTGGTCTAGTATAAATAAACTTCTCAACCCAGGACAATCATCTACCCCTACACCCTTGACTACCCTACAAAAACTTCCAAAAATTGTTGCTAACACCTTTAACACTTTCTTTACAGAAACCGTTCAATCCCTTGCCAACAAACTAGCCTCCAATAGCCCAAGTTCTACCAATCCCACACCCAATAATCATACCCTCTTCAAATTTCAGCCAGTACCAACATCTTTTATTAGGTCACTAGTCAAGAAATTGAAACCCACCACCCTTTCGGCAAACCTCCAAAAAGCTGCTGATGAAATAGCATATCCTATTTCAATACTAATCAGTAGATCTATTGTTGAAGCTTATATCCCCCTGTCCGGAAAATCTCTCACATTATTCCTCTCCATAAAGAGGGAAATTCCACTGAACTCTCAAATTACAGACCTATAACCATCCTGTCACCCTTGGCTAAAATTATGGAAAAATGTATCCATAAACAACTCCTAGCCTATCTTAATCTGAATATTCTCCTAGCCCCCTCCCAGCATGGATTTAGACTTTGCCGCAGTACAACCTCAGCCCTTCTTTCCTTCTCTCATACAATAAATCAAAACCATAATAACAACAAGCACTATCAGCCCTCTTCGTAGACCTTTCCCAGGCATTCAACATGGTAAACCACCAGCTACTCTTAGGGACACTAAAAACACTCTCCATAGATAACCTATCAATTAGCTGGTTTCATTCCTATCTAAGTGGCAGACAACAAGCTGTACTATGACAAGATAACTTATCTTCCCTATTACCAATCACTCTTGGAATGCCCCAGGGGTCTATATTAGGCCGCCTCCTATTCTCCATCTTCATTAATGATCTGCATAAAGTCATCCCAGATGCAACTTGTATTCAGTATGCAGATGACTCGACCATAATCTGTGCTGCCACCTCCCCACAGACTTACAATCTTTATCCCAAAACACCTTCAACAAAGTAGCGAACTGGTTCACTGGTCGCCGTCTACTATTAAACCCAAATAAAACTAAGCTGTTACTCTTCACCCCCACTCGTAAGGTCCCTTTACCATTTCTCACCATAACATCTAACAATGGTACCATAATTTCCCCATCCCAAAGTACTAAACTACTAGGAGTAATAATAGACAACCTTAAATTTGATGCTCACATCGACAAAACTATTAAAACAGTTAATAAGAAACTAGGCTCTTTAGATGAGATTAAACAATTCCTAACCCCATCAGCTAGGGCTGTGATTGCCCGTACACATTTGCTATCAACCCTTCTTTATGCCTCACCCATCTTCGCAAACCTAAGCAAATCTGACCTCAACAAACTTACTAACTGCTACAATAATATTGCCAGATTTGCCACAGGATCAGCATATAGAACACATCACTGTCTAAACCTTAAATTGCTAGGCTGGCTAGAACTACCCTACCAACTTCAATATAACCAATTAATAGTTCTTCACAATGTTCTCTACCAACCAGATAGCACACCCATACTGAAAAATATTATCACCCCCTACAGTAACCTAAAAACAGTCCGCTCCTCCAACAGAATGCTAGTACAAACTGTTAAATCCAACAATTCAGCTGATGAATCACTATTTTCCAAAACTATTTGGCAAAACCTGGAACTTACTTCCTGAGGAACTTACTATAGTTCCCTCCTTAACCCAATTCAAACTATCTCTTAAAAACACCTAAAAATGCATTGGCTTTGTTCCTGTACAAACCCTGACTAATCCCTCCTCAAAATACTATCTATAAATGAAAACCTTAGTACATTTAGAAACTTTCATTGTATCACTCTGATTAATTAACTAATTAGAAAATTGATTACATGTCTCTTACCTACTGGAAAGTACTAAAGTAAGGATGATAACTTGGCGCAACCATGTACTACTAAAATCTATGTTAACTACTAATAATGTATGTATTCTCCCTTAAAAGTTAATAATTTCTAAATATTTCCTGTGTGTGTTCTAGAAAATCTTGAATATGTGTGTATCTATTGTTGAACAAATATCCATTTTGTAATATTTCACTGTATGTATCCATGTAATGTATGTCTGGAGCTTTTCTCCCCAGGCCTCTGTTGAAAATGGACCTATATCCAGTCAGACTTTCATGGTTAACAAATGTAAAATAAAATAACACAAAATAAATGAATAAAAATAAAATAGTGTGATGAAGTGCAGGCTATTAGGAAGAAAAATATTTTGGTGGATACATAAAAAAGCAGGTTTCTGCCTTTTTGAGCAGAAAATAAATTTTGATATAAATAGAACCTGCTGGAGAGATAGGTATGTTTCCCAGAGACTACCCCATCTATGGAAAAGGCTCCCCATCTATGTGAAGCAGAGTTCCTCAGGTCTATATTACAAGACTGAAAAATCAGAACCGCAAATGCTTAAACATTGAAAAAAAACAGAACCTCGAACACCCCCCACTAAATATATATTCCAACTCAGAGACCGCACTACAGTGAGGAAAGGCCAAATATTCCAATCTTCACTGTACCACGATCTGACAGAAAGTACTTCGAGGTCCGGTCTTTTCGATGTTGTTAGCGTTCACTATTCAGATCTTTCGGTCTTCTGATATAAACCCGAGTTCCTCCCTAACCCAATTCAAGTGCAACTTGGACAATTGGATGGGAAACTGAAATACATCCCTGGTTTGGCACCTGTGTCTCTAATGCAAACAGGTAACCTGTAAGTGGTTCATCTCCCAGGCCCATGCTTACACTTATCAAGGGTATCAGAACTTATCAGAGATTTGGGATGCATGGCTAGGCTTAAAAAGGCCCATCTGGTCATTAGCTTAGTAAATGCCTATGAACCCATAACCTATGAACCTATGTGTGGTAATATAGGGAAAATGATACAGGAAACTAGAGCTGTTAATGTTTGTGAATAAATTTATAGGTAAGTTATTTTAAAAAGAAGAAAGGGGACAGGTTGCAGTCTGAATTATAGAAAGGATCTTAATAAATAAAATTTTACCAAAGAAAGTAGAAAATGTTTTTAAAAAGGCTACAGAGTAGAAATAAACTACTATTTGTCTGTATGAATTATACAGATTATAAGACCAAAAATAACAATACGTTATTTAAGATATTTGAGGAAATTCCTAAGTAGTAGAAGATGGACGTAATTAAGGACTTGGACTTTTTTATTTTTACAGAATTAAAAAAGGAAAAATGAAGGGAAAATAGACTGAAGATTTGTATGTATCATGAATAAAGATTCTAGAACACTGACTAAATGTTTTAACTAGCAGATTGTCAAAGATATTACCTAATTTAACTGACTGAAGTAGAATAGATATATGGTGTAAAAAGGAAGAAACTCCAAGGGCTTTTTCATTATTTCAGGACAAAACAAAATGATGCTCCAGTAGTGAAGCTGGGAAATATCACGGGTAATTAAATTAGACAGAGGAGCAAATTCAGACTCCGTATGATAGCATAATAATATGCACAAGTGTGGAACTGGATTAATAAACACAAATGTTTTATTGTGGCCTATCTTTTCTCTTCAGAAAGGAGTTAGGGAAGAGTAGTCATTAGTAAGATGTCATATGCAGACAATTAGTGCATTTTGACAGATGATACACTTGGGCAGAAAAAGTTAGTCAGATTGTAATAACTTTTAATGAAAGTTTATGTTTTGTTATAAATCAAGGAACGTGTTTAGAATAGTATGTAGGAGAAGAAAGGAAGGTTAAAGCTGTAGAAAATGAGTGTTCTTAAAAGAAATGGAAATATTCCTGAGCCTATTTTGATGAAGATGGAAATTTGGATAAGAAATGGAAAGAAGGTGGATGAGTCAGTAGAGAAGCAAAAAGATGAAAAGATGAGTGTCACAGGAAATCCAGGAAACTAGAAGGAATATATGGAGAATTACTGATTTGATCCTGATAAACCCAACCTGAAATATAGTAAGACTCCAGATTTAGTTATTGTGTTTGATAATTAAATAAACTGGGAAACAACAACTAGTGAATAATGGAGAAATAATAGACAGTCTAGCAATAATAATATAACAAAAGAACAGTAATCAAAAATAATATGCCGACATATTTATATACTAGAAGTAAAATGTATTATATTGATTACTGGCTAAACAAATGTTACAAAATGAAAAAAAATTTACTGTAAATGATGTAATATTAGAAATAAATCAGTGATATAAATATTGCATGGTTATTGACCTTATAGGCAGAATGAATAAAACAAGTGAACTGGACACGAATCAGTAGTAACCCAGATACCTGTTAAATTATCTCTTAAGTATAAACGTATAACTGTAAACAGTAGACAAAATATTGGAAAGAAATAAACAGTGAAAAACAGAATAATTCAGATTTTCAAAAAAAAAATTGCTATATAAGTAACTGGTAACATCTACTGCCATCTGTTTGATACCAATGAGGCCTATCAGTCTATTTTATACTCTATAAGTCACAAAACACAGATGATAACTTGTCTTCCAGTCATGTCAGGTATGGGATAATATAGCAATAACCCATGCCTAGGTGTGGGTAATGATGGATTTACCCACGGCTGGTGTGGTTTGGTCACAAGGGAGAATATCCGTTGCTTTTTTAAAGCTGTCTCGCTATGTTAAACCCATTTAACATAGCGAGACAGTTTTGAAAAAAGCAACAGAGAAAGCAAGATCTCCGTTGCTTTTTAAAAACTGTTTCGCTATGTTAAATGAGTTTAACATAGTGAGACAGCTTTAAAAAAAGCAACAGAGAATATCTGTTGCTTTTTTAAAGCTGTCTGGCTATGTTAAACCCATTTAACATAGCGAGACAGTTCAGAAAAAAAGCAACTGAGAAAGCAAGATCTCTGTTGCTTTTTAAAAACTGTTTCTCTATGTTAAACTTGTTTAACATAGCGAGACAGCTTTAAAAAAAGCAACGGAGAATCTCCGTTGCTTTTTTAAAGCTGTCTCGCTATGTTAAACTTGTTTAACATAGCGAGACAGTGTGAAGCAATGGAGATCTTGCGTTCTCCATTGCTGTAAAAAAAAAGAGTTATAGGAATGGAAAAAGTCCGGGCGACCGGACCTTTTTTCATTACTATAACTCTGATTTACAATGTGCACGCTGACCAATCAGCATGCACGTTTTTGAATATTTAATGGGGAGTTGTTGTATAATTGTTATTATGTCACACTGGTGAAACATTTTATGCAAAGCTGGAGGCTTGGATGTAGAATCTCATAAATCCTCTCCTTTTAGTTTGTGGTTTAGTTTTGCAGAACATCATCTATGCCCAGATTACACATGATAGTTCTTAGGGTTCAGATAATTTAAACCAATGTCTAATAACAGCACCAGACATGCTCTGGTGGAATCCCTTCTAAACTTGTTTAACCTCAGTTTAGCCACAGAGTATGTCCCAGAAGCATAGAGAATAGCTGTTGTGATTCAGCTCTACAATGCAGCCAAACCATGGTCCCTGGGATCTACTGACCCATTAGCTTCATTAGTCAAATCTTCAAGGCTGTGGAATGTATTATATCTAAATGCATAAGCAATGTCATCAAAAAACCCATCCAGTTTGACGCCCAGTAGTTTTGGTTTATCAAGGGTAGATCATGTTTACTAAATTTAGTAATATTCTTCAAAAAAACGTCACAGAGGTAGTAAATAATGATTATTCTATCCATGTACAATATCTGGATATGGCCAAGGCATTTGACACTGTACCACATGCTGGTATTGTAAGTAAGCTAACAGTCCTAAACATTGACACTTAAGTAAGCTAGATGGCAAATTGGCTGAAAGATGGAACCCATTATGTGGTAAGCTAGATGGCCAAAAAATGAAACCCACATTGTTTAGGTGGCAAATGTCTCCTCAGAAAGTGAAAGGGTAACTATTGATGTATCTCAGGTATTGTAGCCAAGACCTCTATGTTTTAGCATGTACATCTCTGACCTCCAAATCACAAACCCAGACTTATTCCAAGCTAAGTTTGCTGATGGCTGCAAACTGGATGCTATTATCAAATAATACTCTGATACTGATTCATTACAAGAAAAGATGACCTGCAGTAGCCATTGGTGTATGGGAAATGTTTAAAATTAAATGTGAAAAGTGCAGTACTGTCACATTTAGAAAACAAAGTTCTCCCTCAGTGTACAGTAATGGCAATATAACACTCCAAACTGAGAAGGTAGTTAGGAATCTTGGTACCTGGGAAAATAACGCCTTATCCTTTGACCACCATTTTATAGACCTCTACGTCGAAATCTACATGTAACTTTCCATGCCATTTGGGACCCAACCCACCTTGATTTTTTGCATCTCCACAAAACCAGCAACTCCACAATACCAGAAAAAAATAATTAAATCTCCACCAACACACAAACAAAACTCATAGGTTCATAGGTTCATAGGTTCATACTAGGCTATCTGCCCTGAGGCAATTAAAAGCCTAGCCCGATTCTGTATGGCTTACACCACCCCTTGATTTGAGTATACTGTGCCCTTTTTAAGGTTTAGTTTACTGTGCCTCTGTCTAATAGTGACACAGGAGTAATCCCTGGGACAAACCTACGACCCCCCATCCACCTATCAAGATTCTTCTTGAAGAGATTCAGTGAGGTGCTCTGCCTCAAATGAACTGGAATTCTATTCCAGAGCAAAGGGAGCCTCTGGGTTATGAACCTGTCCCTCCAGCAAGTTCTATTTATTTCTGTGCTGAGGTTCAAGTCCCTCGAGCGTGTAGCTCTAAGGGATTTAGATTTACTGAGGTGGAGCATATCCATTAATTCTGGATTTGGCATAGCTTTGTATGTCAGGCATAGATCGCCTCGAAGTAGGCGGTATGCAACTGAGTAGAGCTGGAGTTTTTTTAACTGAGCAGCATATGGCATCTGTTTGAGACCCTTGATCCTCTTGGTGAGATACTTTTGGGGTCTTTCTAATTGCTGCAGGTGTCGGGTAAGGTACATCCCAAAAGGGGCATTGTATTCTATGATGGGCCTGATGAGGGATGAATAAAGGGGCACGATTACCTCTCTTGATCTAGATGTGAAACCCTTCATGATGAGGTGGGCTATGTAGAAGGTCTTTCTAACCACTTTGGCAATGTGGTTTTCAAAGGAGAGATTGCTATCAACTTGGGTCCCCAGGTCCCTAATAACTTTCTCTGTACTTAATGGGTTTCCGCCAAATAGCATGGAAATATTTATCACCCAGTATTTACCCCAGCTCTGAAATAAATTACCCCTTCATTTCAAGCAAAGCAATAACCCTGCATTATTCAGACTTTGAGGACTTGTTGCATTTCACTTTTCTAGGCTACTCATTTTTGGCAATCCCTTGAGTGCACCTATACTTGCTATGGGAAGCTAGTTACATGTGATTTTAAATTCATGTCCACCTCTAGGAAAGAGAGAACAGTACAACTGTCTCTCTCCCCTTCAGTTGAACAAAATTTTAATGGGACTATTATAATATGAAATTGCTTGACACACTGAGTGATGGAAGGGACATTTTCATGAAGTCATTCATGGTCAAGGGACCACAGTCCAATTTATATTAACAGTGAAAATCAAGTTACTTACTCTTAGGGAGAGATATCTCTTATTTGTATAGTAAGATAACAGCCAACACTTCAGCAGGCAGCATGTGAAATACAGCTACAAAAATCATATTTAAGTAGATGGTACATTTAATAAAGGCTGCTTGAATAATGCTGTACTCTTGTGATTGAAATAATTTGTCCCAAATTGAATATTTCAGCTTCTTGTATTAGAAATAACATCTAGAAATACATTTTGTCTTTGTAGGTATATGCCACTTAAAAGTAAGACAGAATCTTGTCTGTAACAAGAACCGGTATTTTTTTCAGTGGTTACGCCAGAGTTGAATGTATGAATATAATTACAGGTTTATGCAAAGCAGTTAACTGGATAGCAAGTCAGACAAAACATATTTGTCACTTTTAAGCCTGCATTGACTCAGATTTATGTCATGAGGTTATTAATCCAGTTTGCAAGTAAAAATAAAGTAATATTCATAAAAAATGGGTTCAACTAATATAAGATATTTCATCATACACATATTAAAACATTTCATTTCTCAGTTCATCTGACTTATGCAAAATGATTTTTAGAATAAACTATGAAGATTTTGCTAGACTTACTGATGAGACCAAAATGTATTTACAGAAAAAGGAACCCATTAATCCCAGATTTCATTAAGATGGTTGAGGTCATGTAAAATGAGTGCATACGGCAGGAAGATCAGTTTACGTAATTGTGGGAAAGCCAATGCAGAGATAGCTTTAGCCACAATGATGAAGACCTCATTATCAGCTAATTAACATGTCTCTAAATTACTCCCTTTTATTTCTTGTGCAAAAATCATTTTGCAACAGCTATTACCCCCAGTGGCCCATGTATGCCATTGGCACAGGCACCCCACACACCCTTTCACACACACACACACACACACACACACACACACACACACACACACACACACACACACACACACACACACCAATATATAGGCACACACTTTTGATCCCCTACCTAGTCTCCCTAATGCGACTACCAAGGCAGACACACTCACAAAGACACACTCACATAAACACACACACACACACACACACACACACACACACACACACACACACAAACAAAAACAGTCATCCTAGTCCATTCATACCCCTTCAGGAATGCAAACACTTATACACACACACACACACACACACACACACACACACACACACACACACACACACACACACTTCCCCACTACCACTACTATCTCTCCACTAAACTTTGCAAAACTTGCCTATAAAGGTGGCTATCCCATTGACTTCAGTGGGTGACTGCAGCATTCTAGCTGATTTATTTTTCTCATCTGGCTGACTTACTTGGTAACCACAGACATTTCTAGAGTAGAGCACAAGGCTAATTAGCATTAGCTACTCTCCTGGATTGCCTTATGATCCTGCAACAAGGTTGCTAGGACTGACTGACTTCGTAATTTTTCTGATCACAGGAAGTTATTAGGCTATTGACCCCGAGGCCCTTATAAGCCTAGCCAAGAGTTTAGCCAAGTCAACACCAAAGGCCACTGTCCAGCAGGGACACAGGTGGAATGCCAGGGATGTAGTTTCTCTTTACCATCCAGTTATCCAGGTTGCACTTAAAAAAGGATAATAAGGTACTCTGCTTGACGTGTAGAGGGAGTCTATTCCACAGATGGGGGAGTCTCTGGGACACAAGTCTGCCCCACCAACAAGTCCTGTTGATGTCACAGATCAGGTTGAGGTTGTGCATGTGGGTTACTCGAGTGGATCTTGACTTGTGGATATGCAGCAGTCCCATCAAGGTGGGGTCTGAGACTGCCCTCTCTGCCAGACAGAGGTCACCTCTGAGAAGTCTGTATGAAACTGAGTAGAGGGACAGGGCTCTTAGCCTATCTGTACAGGGTAGATGTTTGAGGCCCTGGATCCTTCTGGCGAGGAAGCTCTGTGGTCTCTCCAGCTGCTGCATGTGTTTTGTGAGGTCTTTACACGTGCTTTGCAGATTTATCTTGTACAATCACTGCAGTGGACTGATCTCTGAATTGGAAAGGGTTACTGTGAGGGTTTTACCACTCGTGGTAAGAATCACTGCTCACTGTAACCCTTTTTGACTCCCAGAGTAAGTTTTATCAGATATTGATGAAAGCAACCCCCTACCCCCTGTCTCAATATCTTTTAATTTTTGTTTACATTTTATGAAACAAAAATCTAGACTGTTAAGCTTATACCACACTGATACACCATAGCACAAGTACTGCATTTAATAACATGGGATAAATCTTTTTTTTTTCTACATCTTGCTTCTTAGAACAGCCTGCAATTTCTGCACCAACATTTAAAAATGAGTTTACTTTATATTACATTAAATGGAATTACGTTAATGTATTTTAAACAACATGTCATTCAAAGCAAAATGCACTGAACTAGTTAAGTACACTATCCCTTGGATTCAAAAACACTTACTGTGATGTGGAAGCCATACCTCCATAGGTATTTGCATTGCAATAAGCTTTTTCAGTTCTTAGACTGCTTGACCTCTGAAGTTTTCCCCTTGCAAGGGCTTTATCATAGAGAGTGGTCTCACAGGCAAAGCTGAATGCTATTGCAGAAGTCCAGGGGAGTGGCTAACTCTCATTAGACATGCACTTTCCCCCAGAAATGTCCTCCCAATCACAAAATCTCAGTCATCCATTCATTCCTATAGAAGAGAACTCACAATATAGGTAAGTACAGGAGAGCCAAGAGGGTGTAGGTGTGCGTACACCTCTCAACTGTCTAGATTTTTGAAGAATGTCCAGATTTTTGCCTCTTATTTTTGGTCTGTTCCCCATAAAATTCATGATTTTCTGGCAAATCTTTGAGGATTGAAGTCAGTAAACAATACTAAATAATGACAGACATTTCAGTTTCAGACTTCATATCCTTCAGAAAATATACAATAATGCAAAATCTATCATTATAACAACTTTCTAAGTTTATAGGAGCAATATTTAAAATCTGTCCCTATTGTCGGGTTTTAGTCCGCCATTATTTCTGACTTTGTCCATATTTCTTGCACTAAGAGGTTGAGAGGTCTGGGTGTGAAAGTGTGTGTGGCTTCCTGGGTGGTCACAATAGGTAGGTAACGTAGGGAATGCTGAGTGTGTTTTTTTATGTGTGTGTGTGTGTGTGTGTGTGTGTGTGTGTGTGTGTGTGTGTGTGTGTGTGTGTGTGTGTGTGTGTGTGTGTGTGTGTGTGTGTGTGTGTGTGTGTGTGTGTGTGTGTGTGTGTGTGTGTGTGTGTGTGTGTGTGTGTGTGTTCGTGTGTGTCTGCTCATACGCATGTGTATGTGTACATTTTGAAGCTTGCATGTGGGTGTGTGATTGTTTCCTTGAGTGTGAGTATTTAGTAGATTAGTTTTTGTTTGTGTATATGAATGTGTGGGACAGTGTCAGTATATGCATGAGGGATCTGAATGTGCACATGTGAATGTATGTGTGTGTGTGTGTGTGTGTGTGTGTGTGTGTGTGTGTGTGTGTGTGCGTGTGTGCGTGCGTGTGTGTGTGTGTGTGTGTGTGTGTGTGTGTGTGTGTGTGTGTGTGTGTGTTTGTGTGTGCGTGTGTGTATGTGTGTGTGTCCTTGTTTGTGTGAGTAAGTGCAGATAGCTGCTTTTGCTAACGTTTTGCATAGGCAACTAAGGAGAACATTAGTGCAGTCAGGCCTTAAAACATAGTGTTCAGTTCAGAGACATTATAATGAGCAGCTAATGAGGTTTTTTAATGCAGCTTTACCATGTCTCTCAATTTAAATTTCTCTCTGTTGCATTAATTAATGAACCCATGTATGGCGTCTAGCATGGGTGGAGATTAATTCTATATTTTCCAGGGCATGTCTGTTGACCAGAACTGTGTTATACATCTCAGCATTATACCATGTAGCAAAGCTGTTGTATAACATATACTGAGATAACTCTGTATGGAACACAACTTGCGTTACAGTTACTGCAAAATGAGATAGTGTGTAATGTCTTGACATTTTTTTCCTTGTATCATCCAGTTTGTAGCCTGAACATATCAATATTAAATGTAAGTTTGAATTAAATACAACTTTTGGACTATCATTCACAGCAAAAGTACTGTATAAATGAGCAAATTATGTCTCTTGACTAAACTACACGATGATTGTAATTGTTATACTGAAGCTATAGTGCTTTATATATACTACATTTTAAATATTTCTGATATCCAGAGAAGCAACACTATGCCAGTATGTTGCTTTTAAAATTATATAAGCCCCTTTTTATCTCATGACACTGTAAGAAGTGTCAGGGGTACCCATCTGTAAGTAGTAATTGCAAAAAAACAGTTCCAAAGGAAGTGAGAACACTATTTAAATAGCTGTAACAGTCATTTGTTCTGAAGTTCTGTGGCTCATCCCTGTTAAACAAAAGTGCTAAATCAACTATTAAATTTCTTTTGTATTTCTGAGTTTAGTGTCTACTTATTTGGTAGTGATTTTGATGGATACCTCCATACAGGATGATTTTTTTGGGGTTCTGCTACATAAATGCCTTAAGACAGGCAGTTCTGAGAGAGAGAGAGAGAGAGAGAGAGAGCACGTGAGTATATAGCGTATGTATCTCCTCAGAATGCCTCATTGGTATTTAGCAAGGATGCAGAGACAGCTCACTGGGTTCTGCATGTCTTCATGTGCAGTGGTAAGGATGTCTCTGAATACAGAACAGTTACCACAGTGAGTGCACCTGATGTACACCTCCTGATGTACACCTCACAGTAACCTTTCTGGGTTCAGCCCTGTACTTTAAAAACCAGATGTTAAGTTAAAATAAATGTCTTTATGAATGTTTATGGAAACTGTCTGAATTAATTTAAGAGGAAACAACCTGAATAAAAAGTGTTGATGATGCTAGATCAAAAAGCCATTATGTTCTTATCCAGAGTGTATTTTTGTAAATATTTTGTCCAAATAAAGAACACCTATAGAAGGAGAATTATAAAGGTAAAAAGAGAAAAGCAACAAATGGCATTAGTGGAAAAAAGTCAAACGGGGTAAGGCAGAAAAGATGAAGAAGTGATGCTGACAGAATATTTTTAAGATTCAAAGTAGATTTAAGGAAATACTAACATTTGAAATAAATCAATAATACAAACTTTTTTTCTGGTTTGACTTCTGACCTAAAAACATAACGAACACCAAATGGTAATATTTAAATATATTAAATGAACCAGTAATGCCTTGTTATGCACAAACTACCAAATGGCATTTTTGCATGGAAGAATTGGGGAAAGTGGAAATCTGAAGGATGAAATCAAAGTGGAATGAGTCTAAGGGAAGTTGACTGCAGTTTTAGAAATGTGTTGATTATTTCAATGAGATCAACCCAATTAGTTCTGCTTTACATGAAAAAGAAATAAAAAGAAACGCATTTGATTGGACCCAAAAAAAACTCCCACTAAAATAATGTTTTTCTGTGGAGGAATGCTTTACTTCTGTATTATAATCAACTTCAAGGTCACTGCAGTTTGAGGGAAGCAGTAATTCCCTTCATGCTGATAACTCTAAAATTCTCCTGTGTGCCGGCAACTACCAACAGCTAGAGGCAGATGAAGAGATATCTTATTAAAAGGACACAAGGCCTAAGCAATTTGTCCTATAGAGACTGGCTGAAAGCCCTGTCATTATACCTGGTATCATGTAGACTGCTAAGAGGTGATCTGTTTCTGGCATACAAGATATTTTCTGACCCAATAGTGATGGGTTTAGTGCACATCAGCAAATTAAATGGTATCTGGAATCTTCGGTCTAAGGATCTAAATCTCACAGAACAGTTTGGAGGGACAAGTATATCTGGCAGAGGATACTGCTGCTGTGGGACACCCATGGGACATTCATGTAAAACAAAGCTCATCCCTCCTCATTATTAAGAACTACTTGCAGCTATGGATGGGAAACAGAAAATTTACCACAGGACTGCCCCCTGAACTATTAAAGGACAAAGGCAGCTTCTAAATGCTTTTTCCCATGCATGTGTCCCCTCAAATTATCTGTGGTATGATCCCAGTTACTCTTGCTAGGGGTAATATACAATTATTGACCATGGGATGGGTAAGACAAATCTAACCCCAAATGGGATAGGTTAATTGACATAGCTCGCTATTTACCGCTAAACCTATGAGCCTATAAACCAGACAATAATTGCTGTGTTATTTACAAAACTGTATTAGCCACAACAATCTAATCCTTAATGAAAAGAAAATAAAAGTAATTGTTTTTGGAAATTAACAATCAAAACATATCTTAACCTCTAAACCTTTTATATGAAAAGGGTCCACTTCTGCTGTTTAAGTTTTATTTTATTTTTTATTATTTTATTTTACATTTGTTGACCGGGCTAGTCCAGCTGGATCAATGTCCATTTTCAGTGGAGGCCCGGGGAGAAAAGCTCCATTGGTTAAAACAAGATTAGAGAATACAAATACACATAAAACAAAAGCATTAAGCATAAAGGATAAGAAGATTTTAGTATAGGTAATACACATCTAAGAGTAAAAAAATATCCAAAACAAGAAAATATTCAAGTAAATGGTTAACGACTTTCAATACGAAATTTGATAGTATCTAGTCATACAGTGTATCAATACATTGTTTGAAAAAATGGTAGACAATATAAATTTTTTTTTTAATACAACATATATGAGATCAGTAATATCTACAAAGATATTATGTCAGAGGAAGTCAGTCAGGATATCATAGCAGAGAAGGAAGAATTGTGGTAGAGGAAATGAAGAAGGTAGGTTAGTCAGGGTTGGTACAAGAGCAAAGCCAGAATTTATTAAGATGTGTTTGCAGTTGTTTCTTAAAGAGTGGAAGAGTGGCACCTCAAGAAAAATATTTAAGAATTACTCTAGATAGCAACCTATATCCGGACTGCATATTTGTAAAAAAATATAAGTAAATCACAAAATACCTGGTTTCCTATATTGATTGGGCCTACACATACACACACACACACACACACACACACACACACACACACACACACACACACACACACACACACACACACACACACACACACACACACACACTCTCTCTCTCAAAAACTATAAAAAAAGTCTACTGTTTCCCATACTCTAAAACAATGAGTACCACATATAGCAAACAACCACATTTGAAGCAGGCTAACCCTCCCATTCTTATCTTTGTACTGACCTGAATGAACTCAGCTGAATGTCCTAAAGAACAGACTCGAATCCATCTTGGTTACCTTTACACAAAAGCTATATAATTTTTTGACTGGATCTCAACAATATATTAACAGAGTACACTCCATCAAGAGACTACAGGTCTTTCAATCAATTCCACATCAAGTTAAACAGAACAAGACTTGACAAGTCTTCTCCAAGTATCTTCCCAACAAACAGTTTGAATAAAGTGCATGAACAGATAAGAGTAATTACATGTTTGCCATGGGTCTATATCAGTTCGTTGAAGATTCACTTCAGTGGACCTCACTTCATCGACCCCAAACCTCCGCACTTCACTTCTGTGAACATTCACATCCAAGAAAGATTTAAGTAGGGAAAAGAAGCAGTTAGTCAACAGCACAACTTTGCCCTTTTCCACACTGTAGTGCAATCTCAGAGTTGGTATATAAAGTTAGGGGGTGTGGGGACGAAGCCCCCCACCTTGGGTGGGTTTGACATACTGCAGTGTGCATTCCATTGTGGTGTTGGCCAAGTGCTTTCTTTCCTGATGAAATCTTTTTCCGATGTGAACATTCGTGGAAGTGAAGTTCGGTGGTTTGCAGTCGATGAAGTCAGGTTCACTGAAGTGGATCTTCAATGAACTCATATAGACCCATTTGTCATACCATGCTCAACTCTTCTCGTCTTGTAAGCTACAGAAAATATCCATTAAATATTGCATGTTGACTTGTATTTCTTGAAAATTGCTACCAAATCCATTCCAAATATTTTTGTATATGCAACAGTAAAAATGTCCTGTCTTGCATTTTTAACTGAATAATATTTTCTTAATTATTTTGGTGGGGGGGGGGATTTCCCTCTTGGGTCCCCTCTGAAAATGAACTTGCTGTTAGCATTGCTAATCCAGTAAACTAAACATAGATCAATCAGCTCATCACTCAATAAATAACTGACCGGAAGTTTCATCAACTTTCTGATGAGTAGACTATTTTGACAAAACTGAGGCTGGCTAAAGGACAGTTATCCTTTTATGATGCAACTATATTTGAAAGTGAGTAGTGAGTAGAAATGATTTGAAAAACAGTCATTATTTGGGGTGAATAGTCTAAAATGAGAGTGTTAGCTAAAGGTACATGGGGTGTTATTTACGCTGTAATTAAATATGTTATTTGGAATATTGTTGTTGTTCTGCACTGTTTTAATACAGAACGTGTGACAGACAAGGTTGTATTTTTTATTAGCAAGAACACACAGGAAAACACTGGATACAAAGAATAAACAGAAATGCTTGGAGAATGCCCTTTCTTTGAAGTTTCAGTGAAGTCATTTATGAATTGCTTATTTATAAAGTAAAGTTTCTGGTTAAAATGTGAAATATATGATTTCATTTATCAGAGCCACTGATTTAAAATAAGAATCGTAAACCTTGAAGATATGACGCCTAAAATGCATACTAAAAGGTTGCACAGTCTAGTAGAACTAGCCATGCATAGCAGTGAAACATGTTACACAATTAAACAGTATATTCCACAGATGGTGACATAAAATCCTTAGTATAGTTCACAAATGTCATATGATATGTACTAATATGTAAAGGAGTGCAGATCTGTTAAGCGTAAACCGCACAGAGAATAGAGCATACTAGCTGCAGTTACACATTGTAATCAAGCTGTTACTGCTAACTTGTTAGTTGCCACTCAGGGCTCAAGAAGCATTGCAGAGAGCAACTGTGCTCTGCATATTTGCATATAGGTGATTTCTGATGTAACTCGTATGTAGCTCACTCACATAGCAGAGGCATTACAACCAGTTCGAGATGCATGACCACTTTCTTCATGTCCTATGTGACCTGTGTCAAGTGATACAGATTTACTGTGCTACAGGACATACAAACAATGGTCATCAGAGCTGTTAGCATTCTGGTCACTGATAGCTTTCACAAGCCTAGTGAAAGTATGGCTGGTGTATCCCAGGTGGACACCAGCAATAGTCTTTACCTTTTCCTCCAGTGCCTGACTTCACATTCAGAATCATATATCTGAATAATATCCTATAATCAAGGTGAGAGAATTTCATAATTACTGGACTTATGTGGGATCTCAAGACTCTCTGACAACACTTGTAACCTAGATGCCATGCACATCGTTATCCATAGTCTCACGCATATGTCAGCAGACATGAGCATCACTCCATAAATGTGCAGCTGGTGTATGACCACAATAGATAAATAATGGGCATGTATGATGAGCACCTTGAGAAAGCTGCTGATGCACTTATCTGTCACTGGAGTTCCCTACATCATGCCATTGAGTCTGGACCATCTCATCAGTGGTGCCAGATATCTCCTTGAGCCATGGCTCCTCAGTCCCACCAGTGGGTCCTAAACACCAATTATAACACTGTCCACTGGAGATACAGCAGCATCCTTTAGCATGCCTTTGCACATTAACATATGAGATCCTTAGCCTACATTACTTCAGAGCATCACTATAATACAAACCAGACAAGGCCAGTAGAAATGTTTCTGTGTAAGGCTGCATAGCATACAGCCAAGCACAAAGCAGCCTTATACCAGCTCCTGCAGGACTACCATCCCACCCTGCATGAGGTTAAAATGCTATTCCCTAGGCAAATAAAAGTTCAGTGTGTGAGGAGGACCATGTACACCAGTTTTTTTAAATAAGGCAAGTGCTACATAAAAAGCAATGTGATTGTTATTCATCACTTCATAAGCAGCAGCATAGGCAACCAGTGCAACAAAAACATAGCCGTGACAACATTTGGAAGGACAAGTACATTACCAAACTGTGGCCATCTCTTGACATGTAGCATTACCAGTGTTTTAGATTATACAGACTTGTACAAGCTGCTGGCCTAACAGAATGTCACTTCCTTGTCTGCATTTACAAGGTGCTCCCAGCTCTGCCAGAGAAGAAATCATACCTTCACAATGAAACAAATTGCCACCAGGAGTTGTACCCCAGCATCAACTTCCAAGAGGAATGAAGGCAAATCATAGCAGCTGAACATCTGGAAGATTGTAATAATGGTGTGATGATGATGGTTTGGTTTTTATGGACACCTGAGGTGACACTTGTGATGTCACTGTACAGGCAGCCCATTGCAGGCTGCAGAACAGAGGCTGCTGGTTTTGAATCAGGACTGCATGAATCCGCACAAGGTTGTAAACAGCATTTGTGAGGGCATGCATCTCATTGCACAACAGTGATTCATTGTAACCTTGCCTCTGAAACTGTAGGACAAATGCATTATACTGTTTCATGTAGATGTCTTGTCTCTCAGATGACACATGGAACTCACACAGGAGTCAATGAGTCAATTTACATTGCAATTGAAGCCAAAAGTGCTCTAGTTGCTGGACCTGAAATGCCATAGTGTCTCTAAAAATGTCTGCATAATGTCATAGAATATGGCCAATGGCACCACTGGCAGCAGTAGCACCACCAGCTAGAGCAGCACTATGGCCATGTGGCTGTTGTGAGGATACCATTAGAGGTCTTATTCCAAAGGTGCAGAAATGTCAGCCTCCTACAGCATTCAGAGTGTCAGAATCTGAAGCACTTAAGGCTTGTCTTCCATACGTTATCCCCCATCCTATCATATCTGAATGCTTGGACTACCTATCCAGACAGACCAACATCTATTGCACAGGAGCATATTGCCACATAGCATGCTTATCATAGGCCAGCACAAAATTGTGACACATCAGTATTGGGCACATGTTGCTGACCTTCAGGTGTAGCATTATTCACACCACTGCTCCCCAAAGACCAGTACAGTACTTGAACATGCAGTGGAGCCACAATTACCACCACAGACATTATGTCAGCTACAGAAGCCTTACTATCCCTCTATACAGCAAGAGAATAAGAGTCACAGATGTTGAGTCCTGCTCCATGTTCCACCTGTGTGCACTGAAAATGTGTGGTTGTGTCTGTTGTTGTACAACTATGCATCATGTTTTGTCACCTGAAAGGTGAAAATCCTTTTAAATATAGAAGTTCTTGGCCCAGATTATAAACTTTACATTAACCATACCTAACACAGCTGACATGTGGCATCTGTGCTGTTTTTGAGATGCCGTGCTGACAGTGTTGAACAGCAAGCTGTGTTGTCAGTACAGACACAGTACAGCATCCATCTATGAATGAGTGGAATCTATGCATGTATTCTCCATTACACATGTACAGAAATATTAACACCTAAAAGAAACACTAACCTGCTTTATGGATCCCTCTCTATCAGGGCCATGAGGAGCATCTGAGAAGGATACCTAATATGCTAAACTTATAAACCACTATTTATCGGGTGGCAGTGAGACTGTTTAGAGGTCCTAGGTCTTGCACTGTCCTACATGTGGATGTCCACTGCCTTCCTTTTAGCTGTGTCTTTCATGTCATTTACCTGTTAGCAGCATTCAGAATTCAGGCACCGACATCCACCCAGTGCATTTATGTTCATAACAGCTTTTGCCCACCAATCATTCCTTCACTCTTTATTGCTAATGAGGAGCATACCATCTCATTCTCCTAGTCTGAAAAAATATTTTTTTCTCTTCTTCCCAACCATTGCTATAGCTAAAAAAATACACTATCCATAAGGTTTTATACCTACAAAGCAGCAGTGGCATCCCCTAAAGAATGCTGTGCATACCTAGGGTGTATAAAGAACACCAGCACAAATATCTTCTCCTAATGTGAAGGTATGCAAATCATAATGGCATATTGCAATGTACTTAAGTTTCAGAATTCATGCATACAAGATAATGTCAGCATGCTGCTCCATTAAATGAATTGTATAGCTTCTGTGCTACTTAACATCTATACCCAGTTGTATAGCTATAATTTCTATGTGATATAGTTATTTTTACTGCATAATGTTGACTGCAGTATGTGCATATACCAATGGAATGGCATGTTCCCAGTCACCACTGCATACAACTTAAGGTTCTCTGCTGTTTAGTGACAACAACACAGTTGTGTGTGACATGCACACCTCTATAAACCCACAGTGAATAGCCTGGGATTCATAAAGAAAGGTGTAGCTGCACAACTTATGCTGTATACATAAGCTAAGTCACAAATTGAGATAAAGTGTGATTCATAGTCATGCACATTCCTGTAGTGCTCCATCTAATTAATTGCATTTATTTATTTGACACTTGTTTACTGGGAAAGTTAAAATGGAATAATGTCCCATTTTCAGGGGTGGTCCGGGTCCGCATTGACATAAGATGGTTACAATTAAATAATGAAGTTATTACAAAACAACAATAAAAAACATAATATATAAAAAAAAGTAAAAACTTACTTCTTCACTTCACATCTCTTCTTATTTAGTGTGAACTTATGCAAATATTTGGACAGAGATAAGATGAAAGAAAAGCGTTGTCAATAGTTAAATAATTCACAAGATACAGTACATAGTGATGACATTATATATATTTTTACATACTTTGGATTGAGATGAAAATTATAACAAGAAAAAAATTAAAATTATATTTGTCTAAGAAAATTGTGAAAGAGTGAGAAGGAATTTGTAAAGGATGGGGACTAGGTGGAGAGTTGTTCCTGCCTGGTGTAGTGTGCAGTCCTGTGAAGGTGTTTTTTTAGTTAGTTTAGAGGTAAAGAAAGTTGGAAGAGGTAAAAATAAAATTTGCAGAGGTAGCAATAGTGACTGAGTGACTGTGTGGAGATGATGAGCTGACACTTGGGGTTTTGGGGTTGTGGGGATGAGATGAGAATAGAGTTGAGATATGGTTAAGTTGAGTAGGTGAGGAGAATAGGGAGAATAAAAATAAAATAACAGGCAATTTTGGCTTTGTGAATGTTGTTGTGTGGGAGATTCACATAAGAAGTTTTTGTGTGGGAGACTGCTTCAATTTCAGTTTTGTTTAGTGAACAGATTTTGAATTTCAGTTTGTCAGGCATATGTGAGACATTTTGTACATGTGTTTAGGGAGAGAAACTGTATTGGAGGCTTTAGATACATCAAAGAATAGGAGAGAACATGTTTGCCTGAGTCTCTGTGTTTGTTGATTGTGTCAATGAATCATAGAATGGAATCATCAGCACAGATACCACCTTTATGAAGAAGACAATGATTTTTTCCATAATGGGGCTACATAACATTTGGCTATTGATGTATTGATGAGAATAGAGACTGGGTATGCTATGGTACTGATAATTCTCTTTAGGTATTCAGGTGGTGGTGGTGGAGGGCTGCAAGCTGCAGTTTTTGTTTTAGTTTGAGTTTTTTTTTTTTTTTTTTTTTATTAGAAAGGTGATATAGAAAACTATGTTGAATGGATATATATCTGGATATATACACAGGGTGTGCATGATGTGGGGATGTGTGTGTATGATGTGTGTGTGGTGTGTGTGTGTGGTGGAATGTGAGGATTTGGTCTAGCTGATCACAGACAGAAATACTATAATTGAATATATATGGGTGGTGAAGCATGAAGTAGGGGATGAAAGTTTTTTTTAGAGGCAATGCTTTCTATTCAGTAGGTATTGAATAATGTAGCAATTTCTACTGGAAAGCTATTATTAAAAAAAAAAATTATTAATATTTGAGTCCAGATGTAATGTAAGGTCATATATATATATATATATATATATATATATATATATATATATATATATATATATTTTTTTTTTTTTTTTTTTTATCTAGGTTAACTTTTTTTTGTTTACTCATATTGCATAATTCTCTGTACAGCTGTAGGTTACAGGGAGTTTTATGTTTGAGCCATTCTTTCAAAGCTTTGTCTCTGATAGACATTTTAGTTTTTGTCTGGGTACTAAGCCATTGGTAGTGGGTAATTTTCTCTCTCATTTTTGTGGAGTGGGGCATGGCTGTTTAGAATATTTAAGAATAAGGTATTAAACATATCAACCACCTTGTCAATTAGGAGAGTTTTAGGGTAGACCAATTAAAGTAATTCAATGTATTCAATGTATTGATGAAAGCATCTTTATTGGATTTAGAAAGGTTTTGGAATGATTTTAAGTTAGTGAGTGTTAGGTTGGTGGGTGGTATTCTGTAGATATAGGCTCAGAGGTGGTCTCTAAGTGAGTTTGGATAGGTTACAGAGGTTGCAAATGTACTAGGGTCCAGCCTAGGCATTATCAAAATCTAGAAGGTGTTTTGATAAGTTGTTTGTAACTATAAAGGTTTATGTTAGCTGAGGGAAAGTCTGACATGAGATTTTTTTCAGTCGATATTTACATCTCCTAGTATGATATTAGTTGTCCAAGGAGGATTTACATCCAGGTAGAGTGTAGACTGCATAGTGTTTTTGCTGCTTTAGCAATTAAGCATTTTGACATTTTGGATTTTTGGGATGCTGGGCTAATAGGGAAAGAGATTGTATGAACTTGGATAAATTAAGACTACTCCACCTACCCCACCTGCTTTCTTGTGCGGCCTGTCAGCTCTGACAATGCTAGAACCTGCAGGAATAGTTCAGAATGTTTAATGCTAAGCTTATGTAATGTTTCTGTGATGGTAATAATATCAGGGGTATGCCATGATATGTTACAAATGCTATGGAGGTTGACAGTGACAATATTCAATTTTTTTGATAGACTAGTGGGGAATGATGGGATGAGGAATTTGATGTGCTGGTTTTATTAGTATGGACAGCTGTCATTTTAAGGTAGGCTGTGAGGTAGTGGTTGAAGGAGGATTAATTAAGTTGCAAGTATGTAGGGCTAGTACCTTACTATTTAGATTAGTTAGGGTGTTCACAGGGACTAGATTGGAGTGGATGTCACCTCACTGGGAGATTTTTGACAGGTAGTGTATCTGGGGGGACTTGTATGAGTTTCATTGTTTGTGTAGAGGAGTGGTAGTGAAATATTTTGTGCTTAAAATAAGACAAGATCTGTGGTTAAAAGACAGGGGGGTATATTAGAATAACTACTGCTGACTTTGTAGTATGCTGTGTAAATTGCAGAAGGAGAGAGATATATAGAGGTGAAAGTGTACAGTGACAGTTTGTTAGATAAGATGTTAATAGCAGTAGTAAGGAACATGATTTTAGGAGAAACATTTGAAATTTTGGTGGTTATACATGACAGGAGAGAAAGAGGGGTAGTATGAAGTGAAGGGAAGCAGAGGCAAAGTTAATCATAAAAACTAAGTGGAGAAGCTAGAGTTATATTTCTAATTAGGTAGTTCTAATTATGTAGTAATGTGAAAGGAAATGGAGGAATACCATGTATAGTTAAAGTCAGTCAATCAGAGGTATAAAGCAGAGAGTATAAGTAAGGACACTGATAATGAAAGTTAAGTGTGCGAAAAGGTATGAAGAGCAGATGAAGCAGTTGTAAAGTTCCTGTGGATGGGAGGGAAGAGAGCCCGTGAGTGGTTATTATCGAGATGGGTGTTCAGTTGCTGCAGGTGAGAGGGGTGAGTAGGGTCCTCTATATAGGTTAACATTTGGACTGGGAGGGGTAGGGCGAGTATAAAGGAAGTGATGTCAGGGGTGGGTGGGAATGGGGGCAGGCTGAAGAACAAAGCGAAGCTGAGCATAGCAAGGTGAAGAAGAGCAGGATCAAACTGGTTCCTGTATGAAAACAATCAGTTATGATCAGCAAAAGTAAGTAAAATGTCTTAATGGATTAGGAAGCAGCAATAGCAGTGTTACAAGCTAACAGGGAAAAGATGGATAGTATTAATATGATAACTAGGGAAGATAGCATCATCAGGAGACAGAGCAACACAGTATAGCAAAAAAGGCCAGCCCAGATGAGAAGCAGTAGACAGGTAGTTATGAGTGAGATATAAGTAGCAAATAGGGGAGAGAAAGCAGTCAAAAGAACAATAGTATGCCACCATGCCTTACAACTGAGAGACAGGAAAGTGTCTAGGTTACAGCTGTAGGGTAATAAATGGGCTGCAGTAAGAAGGGAACAAGGTATGGAAAGTATTACTATAACTCCTCAGTGTTCATACAGTAAGGTAAAAGGAGGCAGCAGCACTCACTTTAAGGCAGTAGATACTGACACCAGTGACATTTCCCTGCAGTAATTCAGTTACAATAAAGAGAAGGTCCTTACTTAATGCACTTCTTTGTGACCTCTCTTACTCTATTAAATGCCCTCTACATCTGAATTAACTGGGCATCCTGATCCTGCTTCAGAACATTGGCTGATGCCATGAGTTAAAAGGAAACTTTCATGACTATGACTCACTCAACTGAGCAGTTTGAGCAACGACTCAGTTGGATACCGTACCAACTTGTGCTGGTAGATACTACAGACACATAATAGATTACACATTATGATAATTCCCCACACACAGACACACAAACCCACATATACAAACACACTTAACACACACACAAATACATCCCCCCCAAAACTCTCTTGCATAGCCTGTCACACTGTCATACTTCAGTATACTACATACCTTGGCTGGAAGTCTGAGCAGGGTGAAGTTGTCCCACTACACCCTGCACATATTTTGCCATTGAAATGAATAGTTGTAGTAAACCACACTTGCACATTTTGTAGAATGCACTGAGAAAAGATTGTATGGACTTGAAAGAATTGCAGTACTAGGCAATGTTTCCCTACATAGCAGTGCATCAGAATGCTAATGTAGTCTTTTACATTATTCACACTTCCCAACTACTGCCTTTACGTGCAACACCAAACATTGTGCTGCTCAGTAGGGGAGCTCTGTGAATTATGGCATGTTTGCTTAGTAGACAAGGCACTTTGCATGGATTTGAGTACCAGGCAACCTGTATATGACTATGAGCCATGATCATTCATGAGCTGCACAAGGTGTGTATCGTACAATGAATGCAGCATGTGTAACATGATAGATCTGACAGCCAGTATGGGAATACCCATGAACAGGGATTAGCATGAGCATAAATAGTCAATCACACCACCTTACAAGCTCACTTGGGTAGAGTAATGTCAACCTCTACATCGTTCCACGATTATTACTTACACTGTAATAACCATAATTTTGATAAGTGTTATGTAACTGATGTTAAGTTGTCAATCTCGCCTTCATTCTTGCTGGATGGGTTCGGAGCCGATCCTCGGCTCCGACTTGGCACTTGCTTAGCTTCAGAACTCCTTTTACCAGCTAGAGGCAACCCTATATCCCATGATGCAAGGCGGAACTACCTCAGATCTCGTTTGCCGCTTTGTGAAGAGGTCTCTTTTTTGCCAGGTCAGGTAAGTTTGAATTTTTCAAACAGTTAGTCAGGGTTTTATATCTCCCTTGTCCCCTTTTTATAGTGTGTAGAGTTCTACAGCCCACCCTATTTCCCCATATAGTTAAAACTTCTAGTTTTATAAAAAGTTTAAAATTTTTTTCAGTTAGGCCTAGGCCTCTTTTCTTTATCCCTATCTGTGTGTCTGTGTTTGGGATTAATTGTGTGACTGTTTGGGGTGTGTGAGTGTTATTTTTTCTTGGACTATGTCCAAGGAAGGAAAGGTCTCAGGCTTCAAGAAGAAGCCTTCGGCTCCATCTGGAACCCAGAAGACGTCGGCTCCGATGGCTTCGTCCAAGAAGAGATCTCGGTCCCCCTCTTTGGAGTCTATCCACTCGGCTCCGGGGTCTCCTCTTTTGTCGGAGCGGAGTCATCGGAGCCGATCTTCGAGATCTTCCAGGCTGTCTGACCACGATTTAGAGAGGGTGGTAAGCAGGCTGTTGAAGTCACAGGCACTAGCCCAAATGCTCCATAGCCTATCTCAGCAGACTTCGGCTATTGCTTTACCCCTTGAACTTCCTCCTCCGACTCCCCTCCAGAGTTCGGAGCCGGAGCTTCTCGGGACAGCGACCGTGTCGGCGCTGGAGCCGATACACCCCCTTTCGGCTCCGTCGTCTTCGGCTCCGATCTCTTCCATGAGACCTTCCTTGGAGGGATCCGGTCGTCGAGTTTCCCTTGTCGGCTCCGAGGGGGCTAGTGGCATCGGACCCTTGTCCGACCCCGCTCTCCCTCTCGGGGCTTCGGCTTTGGTAAGCTCGGCTCCGACATCGGCCTCGGAGCCTTCCCTCTCAGTGGAGCCGGGAATTCCTATTTCCTCAGAACGGGAATATTCCGGCCTCCCGGGGAGGGGAGCCTTTGAGGTGATGAGGAGTGTCCTGGCACCTCAGCCAGGTCAACGGTCCATCCCTTTAGCTCCTCCTTCTTTGGTGCCTGTGGACGCCTCTTGCCAGCCTCTTGCTCTCAGGCCCAGGGATCCATCGCCCCAGGTTTCCCCATTGGGAATATCTTCCTCTTCTGAGGTTTCTCCTGATCCTGCAGGGGAACCCCCTCGGAAGAGGACGTGTAAGAGGAAACACACTGACTCCCCTGAGTCTACAACATCTGATACCGACTTAGATGAGTCGGAGGGTTCCCCACGGTCCCCCTCTGAGGATGTCTCCTTTTCAGACATCCTTGAGCTCCTCAAACAGAGCTGGCCCTCCATTGACTCCTCCGAGGATGAGTCGGTATACCTGGAGGCTTTTGGATCCCGACCCTCCACCTCCTGGGTGTCTCCGCCTTTTGACCCACTTATGCAGGTAGTGGCTCGGAAGGCGTGGGCAGCTCTAGATTCTGTGGAACCAGTCCTCAGGAGACCATCCAAATTTATTACGGCCCCTTCAGACAAACAGTTTCTTTCTAAGGGTGTCTCTGTGGATGCTATGGTGGTGGCGGCGGCCACCAAGAAGGAACTTATGATCCTTCAGTACCTGTTCATCCTCCTAACAAAGATTCTAGGACCATGGACAGGTATGGAAAGTGGATGTTTTCTTCAGCGACCTTTGCTATGCGTTCGCTGAACTACCTTTGTCATTTCACCAGGCTTCAAAGAGATATTCTCAAGGAACTAGGTGAAGTGGTCCAGGATCCTTCTGCTGCTGGGGCTCAAGAAAAGATTGCCTCACAGCTAGCAATCCTGAATTCCTTAACCAACTCCTCCATGCGGCTCATATCCTATGCAGCTGATGGAGCGAGCAGAGCCGCAGGCACAGGAGTGGCTCTTAGACGTCAAGCCTGGATGCGGCTTTGTAATTTTGCGGACCCCTTTAAGGCGTCCTTCACCAATACCCCCTTTGACGGTTCAGCTTTGTTCGGACCTCAGGTGAAGGAAACCTTGACCAGGTGTGAGCAGGATGGCAAAACTCTTTCTGCCGTTGGAGTCCATTTTTCCACCCCTTCTAGACCCTATCCCAAGGGTCAGAAAGGGGGGAAGATGTGGTTCCGCAAAGCCCAAGGAGCAGCGCCGGACACATGTGGTCAGTTTACCCCCAGAGGCAGAGGGGGTAACAATAATAAACGCCGCCCTAGGGGCAGAGGGGTCCTCAGAACCAGGGCAACAGGGAGTCTCTTCCTGAGAAGCCCTTTCAGCATCCCTGAGGTGTTGCCCGACTGTCCACCCTTGGAGGCAGTCGGGGGAAGGATTTCGCTGTACCCAGTAGCCTGGCGTTCCCTTTCACAAGATATGTGGGTACAGTCGATCATATCCGAGGGTTACAAAATCCCCTTCGAAAGGTATCCCGTACCTCACCAATCCCTTCCAGACATCTCACCTGGTCAAAGGGATTTGGCAGAACAGGAGGTTACAAAGCTCCTAGAAAAAAGAGCCGTCCAAACTGTTCCGGCAGACCAAATAGGATCCGGCGTCTACTTGAGATTCTTTTTGGTCCCCAAAAGGACGGGAGATTGGAGACCAATATTAGACCTAAGCAATCTAAACAGATTTGTCAAGAAGGCAAGATTCCAAATGGTCACGCTTCAGTCCATTCTGCCCTTTCTGGGCAAGGACAACTGGATGTGCTCGATAGACCTTCAGGACGCGTACTATCACATAAAGATTCACAGGCGCTTCAGGAGGTTTCTCCACTTTCGGCTAGGGACCAGTCATTATCAATTCAGAGCCCTGCCCTTTGGCCTCACTTCAGCCCCCAGAGTGTTTACCAAATGCATGGCAGTGGTCACAGCTCATCTGAGACGGCAAGGATTCCAGGTGTTTCCTTATTTGGACGACTGGCTCCTCTCCGCCTCCACCAGGCATCAGCTTCTTCAGACCAGAGACTACACTCTGCAGCTTTGCAAAAGTTTGGGAATTTCAGTGAATTTCAAAAAATCTTCTCTGCGGCCTTGCCAATCTATCACCTTTATAGGCGCAAAATTAAACACCTTCAAGTTGTTAGCCAGACTAACAGATCAGAGCATTCTGGACATCCAAAAATACGTTCGGATTTTATTGCAGAGCAGCAAAGTCAAAGCCAGATTGATACTGAAAGTTCTAGGTCTTATGGCGGCGGCCATTGTTCTTCTACCACTGGCTCGCTTCCACATGCGTCTTCTGCAGTGGATGTTATTCACTCAGTGGTCGTTCCACAGTCTTCCGATGAGACACGAAATCTTAGTCACACAATCGTGCAGGACTCATCTGAACTGGTGGATATCTTCCCCTCTTCTTCATCAGGGCCGACCATTTGTTCCCCCTCCTCCGGTTGCCACAGTCACTACGAATGCCTCTCTGATCGGGTGGGGGGGGGGCATTATCAGGGCAGGATGGTCCACGGGACGTGGCAACCCATAGAATACCATCTGCACATAAATGTCCTGGAGATGAGAGCGGTGCTTTTAACGTTGCAAGCCCTCAACGACTTTCTTCCCACGGGGACTATTGCAGTGCAAACGGACAACATGTCCGTCGTCTGGTACATCAACAAGCAGGGCGGGACCAGGTCCTATCCGTTGTGTCGAGAAGCTCTCAGACTCTGGCAATGGGCAATCTCCTCTCATCGGTTTCTGATAGCAACGCACATCCCCGGCAGGTCCAACCTCTTGGCGGACAGGCTGAGCAGAGCCATTCTCATGCCTCACGAGTGGTCTCTCAATCAATCTATAGTGGATCAGATTTTTCTGAAGTGGGGCACACCTTGTTGCGATCCTTTTGCTACACCCCAAAACAACAAGTGCCCCAATTTCTTCACCCTCTTTCCCCTACCAGGCCAACCCCTGAGAGACTCTCTAACCCAGGATTGGCCCCGGGGACTTCTGTACGCTTTTCCTCCCTTTCCCTTGATTCCACAAGTCATTCAGAAAGCCACCGTCTTGAGGGCCAAGTTGATTCTCATTGCCCCTTACTGGCCTCGACAAATTTGGTTTCCGACTCTGCATCGTCACCTCCTGGTGCAGCCTTGGCATCTGGACCCAGTTCCGGATCTTTTGACCCACCAATCGGGTCAACAGCACCGGGCCATTCATTCTCTCAACCTCACTGCTTGGTTGCTCCACTTCCTTCCCTAGCCAGGCTTCCTATGATCTCTGATCCTGTCAGAGATATCTTAGTAGCTTCTTTGAAGTCGTCCACCAGAACCGTTTATGCTAGCAAGTGGCGACGTTTTTCCCTTTGGGCAAACTCCAGGCACATTGATCCCTTTACTGCACCTGTGCATTCTGTTTTAGATTTCCTAGCTGAAGTTTTTCAGTCAGGATCCTCTTCATCAACAGTCAAAGTTCAACTGGCGGCTATTTCCAAATATCATGTTGGCTTACAAGATCATAACATTATGTCACATAGACTATGCAAAGCTTTTCTGAGAGGAGTTTTTCTTCTGAAGCTGCCAATAAAACATCCTCCTCCACAATGGGATCTGAATTTAATGTAAGCATCCTTGATTTTACCACCATTCGAACCGTCCACTTCATGTTCCTTGAAGTTATTGACCTGGAAAACTATATTCTTACTGGCTGTCACTTCAGCAAGAAGGGTTTCCGAAATTCAAGGTCTCTGCATCTGTTCTCCTTACTTGGTTTTTCACAAGGACAGGGTATCCTTGAGAACAAATCCGTCCTTTCTCCCCAAAGTTGTTTCTCAAACTAATATTAATCAATCCATCGATCTACCAGTCTTTTTCCCAAATTATTCTGACAGAGCTGAACAAAAGCTTCATTTTTTGGATGTCCATCGTCAGCTCAGGTACTATTTGCATAGAACTAAACAATTCAGGAAATCAGACCAGTTATTTATCTCCTATGCAGAAAACAGGAAAGGTCTCCCAGTATCAAAAGTGACCTTATCCAGATGGTTGTCTTCCACCATTTCTTACGTGTAATCGCTCAGAGGCAAGCAACTACCTTCTAAACTGAAAGCACACTCAACCAGGAGTCTATCCACTTCTGCAGCCTTTCAGGATAGGCTACCCATTGATACCATTTGTGCAGCAGCTACTTGGGCCACTCCTCATACCTTTGTCTCTCATTACAAATTAGATTTGGCCTCCAGAGACAGGGCCAGTTTTGGTTCCACAGTTCTCAAGAGTCTGTTCCATTGAGCCACCCGGGACACAGGTGCTAGGGACGCGGTCCCATCCAGCAAGAATGAAGGCGAGATTGACAACTTAACATTTAGAAGTTATGCACCTACCATAACGTTCCATGTTAGTTGTCTTCTCTCGCCTTCTTTCTTGCGTCCCTCCCTCCTTCCCCCTGGTCTGGACAGATCTTGAAGAGTTTCCTTCTCTCAGGTTGTTACGTCCTGAGTCTTCAATAGAAGATTCTGTTGTTATGAACTTGTTTTTTCCTAGTTCTACTAGGTTAGTCCTTAGCAGGGTATTTTAGCTACCAAACGAGATCTGAGGTAGTTCCGCCTTGCATCATGGGATATAGGGTTGCCTCGAGCTGGTAAAAGGAGTTCTCAAGCTAAGCAAGTGCCGAGTAGGAGCCGAGGAACGGCTCCGAACCCATCCAGCAAGAAAGAAGGCGAGAGAAGACAACTAACATGGAACGTTATGGTAGGTACATAACTTCTAATTACACTAAGCATAACTATTTTCTTCTCCGAATATTAGGATATTTTGGGAAATTATCAGGTTTTTAGGGCAAAATAGGATCACCTTGAGAGAGGGAGTACAGTGTGTGTACAATGATGCTCCATTTCACATAAATGTTAATATGTGTGATAATGTAAGTAAGTATAGTCTCCCATAATGTATATAGTGTTTGTTCATTGCACAGCTCAAATATAAAACTTTACCATTATTAACCACACAATACAATTAATAATGCATGAACTGAACCATATCTTTCCATAACATAGTCCCTACAAACATTCAGCATATGAACACTGTATCCCAGGGAAACAGTGCATAAGATGCAATACATTTATCCACAGTCCAGTTCTTACACTCATTCAGCATCATGAGCACTGAGAACTTAGATAGCAGTACACAATATACAGTAGTTCTACATAGTGCTGAGTGAATAGTGCAGTCTCTGTGAACATGCAGCGCTCTGCGCACTGTGTACTATAGAGAATAGCACATAAAGTGCACAACAGCACATTTTAGGTTTTAGTCAGGCAGCTAAATTACATATTATTCTCTAAGGTGATGAATTGGCATTTTATCACTGACTTATTTACATATTTTGGATATGCCCATTTCGGTCAGTGATTTACAAAATATCACTGATTCTGATAGGCAGACAGCTGCACTTCTTGTATGCTGTTATACCCATAAACATCAACATAACTATAAATTTTATGTGCTGCCCGTTTTAGAAAATTAATGTTGTCACTTTATATGTATGTCTCCAACAGACTGTCCTGTATGTCACATGGAGTAGTTGTGCTTGGTAACAATACAAAAAATACTTTGCAAGTAATCTTGTATTCCACAGCTCATGTACAATATGACTCAAACAGATATTTTCTGTGTGTGCATGTGTGTGTGTGTGTGTGTGTGTGTGTGTGTGTGTGTGTGTGTGTGTGTGTGTGTGTGTGTGTGTGTGTGTGTGTGTGTGTGTGTGTGTGTGTGTGTGTGTGTGTGTGTGTGTGTCTCTATGCAGATATGTTCTTAATAGGCTCTGAATTGATGCCCACATATATCATTTTTCTACCTCCTCCTCCTCCTCCTCCAACAACTCCTGCTTCTGACCCTGGTGATGTACAGACTGCAGCAGAAGATCCCCTCCAGTGACATACAGTCAGGAGACAGAGTGCAGCGGAGGCACTGTATATAATTGTACACAGTTCGAAATTTATATCAGTTTCTTAAAAATAAAATGCTATTTACATTTTTTTTAACATAATGCACCAGCTATTATTTATGCAAGCATGCCTGAACTGTATCTGCGCTCTCATGCTATTATGTTCTAGGTCTCCATTCATATTTCACTGTTTTGGTATTTAATGTTCTTAGTGGTGCTGCGGTAGAGTTATTGCCTCACAGCAAGATGTTGTCGTGTTCATTCTCAGCTAGAGCATCTTCTGTGTGGAAGCATGCGTGAATGGGCGTGCCTTCATTGAAGGTTGTGCGTCAGGGCTGGTAACTCGGCACGTAAATATCTGCGGCAGTGGTGCTGCGGTAACGTTGTCGCCTCACAGCAAGATGTCACGTTCGATTCTCAGCTAGAGCGTCTTCTGTGTGGAGGCATGAGTGAATGGGTGTGTCTTCATTGAAGGTTGTGCATCAGGGCTTGTACCTCGGCACGTAAAATTCCACTACCAAACATTAGCGGACCGGAGTTCTGCTGTGGCGACTGCTAGCCGGGATAAGCCAAAGGACACAACACAACAAGGTATTTAATGTTCAGAATAAAAGGATGCCTATGCTGGGGGAGTATAGAACCTCATGTTTCTATGCACATCCTATCACATTAGATCAGTATTATTTGTAGTTACTTACTGTAATCGTTTCTGTGGGTACATGTGTGTTTCATATTAACAGGTCATTAAGGCATTCATGTGCACAAAAGTGATGTGTCCACATGTGGGCCAGGCAGCTACCTGTCAGTTTAGCAACATTTAAATTGGTAAGATTGTTCTTCCTGTATGTAGCTAGCCTACATTTTCTGTTGTGGAATGGTTGCAAAGTTTAAGAAAGTATACAGTGATTTCTATGTACATTCAAGCAGACCGCGTGTACTTATTACATGATTATAAATATTGCTCTTCCTTGTGTGGTTGATTATGCACCATTCAGGGACCTTTGGCAATAGTGTATTCATGGTTACTTTGCATGTATTCCCCATGCATGCCATTCTTTATGACTCATGCAGAGCTCCATGTTGTACCACTATATAGTGGGCAAACAGCAGTATGCAGTGTTCACAATTCTTTATGAACTGTGCTCTTCTACATGTGTGAACCATTAAACAGTAGGCAAACATCAGTGTGCATTGTGTACTATTCTTTATTAATCATGCATGGCTGCATGTGTATACCAGTACACATTAGATATACAGTATGCAGTGCTTACCATTCTTTATATACTGTGCACTACTGCATGTGTGTAGGATTATACATTAGGTATACATAACAACATCCGACACATAACACACACACTCAGGTCAAATCACAAGTACAAGTATGACTCTGTCACTGTCCATGTGGGTGTGAATGACCTGAGATGCATCTCCCTGGACTACATGAAAAGAGACATGGAGGAGCTCTCAGACTATGTGGCCCAGGCAGTAATGACTCTAGCCCTGAGCAGCATGCTATCAGAGCCAAGAATGATACCGCTTTACAAGCAGAAAATGATTGACTTCAACAATTAGCAAAGTTTATTGTGTCATTCTAAGGGGATCCAGTATCTGTCTGCTTGGGATGACATGATTGACAGACCTCGATGCTTTGCAGAGATGGCCTGCATCTGTCACCCCTGGTTTTCTGGATATTGGCTAAGGCTCTTTCCACCACTATAGTGCCTTTTTTAGGTGATGTTCCAAAGACCAAATTACCGCTGTAACAGCTATAAATAAATGCAATCTGAGGGTCATGCTGCTCAACACTAGAAGTCCAAATCTCAAGATGCACTTGCTCGAAGCACTCCTCAGAATGGAGAACATTGACATTTGTGCTGTAACGGACACCTGATTTAAAGCAGCAGAAATTATCCCTGCACTACCAGGCTATAACTCATTCCACACCTTTCTGCACCAGAACATGGACCGAAGCTCCAAAGGTGGTGGTGTCTCCATATTCATAAAGGATATGCACACCTCCAGACTAGTCGCCCAGCATAACACATCTCAGATACTTCAGGTTAAACTAACATTGGGTAAGACGGCGATTCAGGTCGTATCCTGCTATAGGTCCCCAATCATGTCCCAAGACTCTCACCCCATGTTCCTAAGCACCCTGGAAACTATTAGGGTCCAGCACAACACTGTCATACTAGGTGACTTCAACTACCCCTCTATCAACTGGGAAAACTACTCATGCAACAATACACTGACCCAATGCTTCCTGGAATTCATCAATTCCCGTGCCCTGGACTAGCTCATTCTTACCCCCACTAGAAGAAGCAACATCCTTGACATGGTTATTACTAACATAGGCAACCGTTGCTCTACACCAATAGACAATTCCTCCCTGGTTAGATCTGACCACAAACTAATCACCATGGAAATCCACTTCTCACTCACACCTCCTGCAAAGGTAACCAGCATAAAGATTCGTCAAAGCTGACTTTGGGCTCTTAAAAACAAAGGTAGCTAACTTTGTGGCACCCACATCAATGGAAAATAGATGCATGACTGCCGAATCATACACCAATGTACTGTAGGAACATGTAGATAAATGCATGGAACTAGTCATACCAAACAGAATCAAGACGCTCTCCTGCAAAAAAAGGAAGCCAATCTGGTGGTCCCCTGCCATTAATAAACTCTACAACAGAAGGAAGAAACTGTTGCAGAAAAAGGTGAATTTCCAAGACTGGAAAATCTCCCGTATTAGCCTCAACAAAAAGTTGAGATCCCTCATCAAAACCTTTAAAGCCAGCTATGAAGGCAGAATAGCGGCAGACACTAAAAACAACCACAAAGCCTTCTATAGTTATATCAAGAATCTCCATGACAATACCCAGGTTTGCTCTGAGTTACTGCACAATGGTACCTCCTATACTGAGCCAACAGATATTGCCAACATATTGGCCGACAGATTCTGTGCTAACTTTACCCCTCTCTCCCTCCCTAAAGGAACAACCACAATACCGGAGGAATGCCAGGCACCCAGCATCACTGTAGCACAGGTTAAAGCTGCATTGTCCAAGGCCAAGAATACAGCTCCCATGGGACCTGACAATATCCCTGGATGTGTTCTACATGAACTACAAAATGAACTGGCACCACATCTGTGTGCCCTGTTCAATCACAGCCTTACCTCAGGCTTTGCCCCTACCGAATGGCGCACTGCTACAGTCATCCCTTTCCATAAAGGAGGAGCAACTACAGACAATGGGAATTATCACCCCATTAGCCTGATGAGTCTGATATGTAATGCTATGGAGCACATCATCATGGACCTAATTAACAAGGATATCAGAATCTCCAAACTCTAGATCCCACACAATTTGGTTTTGTGAAAGGTAGATCATGCCTGCTCAACCTGGTTGACTTCTTTGAGTCAGTCACCAGAGCTGTGGATGAGGGCAAGGCAGTTCATACAGCCTACCTCGAGCTGACCAATGCCTTTGATACCATTCTTCACTCAGGAATTATTGATAAAGTTACCAAACTAGGCATCAACCCCTATATCACTAGGTGGGTTGCAAATTGGCTCACAGATGAAACCCAGTCATGAGTGGAGTCCCACAGGGATTGGTCCTGGGTCCTTTCCTGTTTGGCATCTACTTCTCAGAAGTCCAGGACAACATGGAGGGACTCTGGCTGACCAAGTTCACTGACAACTGCAAGCTGGGAGCCATTATTAACTCCCCAAGTGATGTAGACATCCTACAGAAAGGCCTCCCTGAGACCAATGACTGGTGTTGAAACCATGGCCTTAAGCTTAATGCCAAAAAAATGCGTCATCATCCCCTTTGGGAAAAACTCATTTCCCACTATTACCACATCAATGGGAGCCCACTGAACACTGAAGGCGTTATAAGAGATCTGGGGGCACAGGTTGGCAACAGCCTCTCCTTCGACCACCACATTGTCACTGTGGTCAGAAAGTCCTTCTATGTGGCACATCTCATTACCAAGGGTTTTGCATCCAGGAAGAAAGAGGTCATCATCTCTCTCTACTCTTCCCTCATTAGGTCAGTCATCAGTATAATGCCCCATTTGGCATCTACCTCACTAGACACATGCAACAACTGGAAAGGCCACAAAAGTACCTTATGAAGAGAATCCTAAGCCTTAAACACATGTCCTACACAGACAGACTCAAAAAACTCCAGCTATTCTCTGTCTCATATCGTCTACTAAGAGGCGATCTCTGCTTGACTTACAAAGCCATGTCTGACCCAGCTCTGTTAGAAATGCTACAGCTAAAGAAATCCCAATCCCTCCGCACCACATATTCCAGAGACCTCAACCTCATTACCACAATCAACAGAACATGCTGGAGGGACAGGTTCATAACCCAGAGACTGCCCATGGTATGGAATAGACTTCCCATACATGTCAAGCAGAGCACCTCACTGGCCCTCTTCAAGAGAAACCTTGATGCGTAGATGGGAAACAGAAAGTTCACCCTAGGGATCACTCCAGTGGCTGTACTTGATAGAGGCACTGGAACTAACATCGGGCGGCATGATGCCAGGGCACTTCTATGGGCTAGGCTTGTAAAGGATCCAGGGCCATTAGCCTAGTACACACCTATGAACCTATAAGTATGGAGTGTGTACCATTTGTTATGAATTGTGCACTCCTGCACATGTTGCCATTAAACAGTAGGCACACATTAGTATGCATTCTGGTCTATACTTTATAACTCATGCATGGCTGCATGAGTATATCAGTACACAGATATACAGCAGTATGCAGTGCTTACCATTCTTTATGAGTTGTGCATTCATGCATGTGTTTACCATTAAACAATAGGTACACATCAGGATGCAGTGTGTAAAATTCCTTATTAATCCTCCTGATTATTATTACATAAAATGCTAGCTGTGTTTAATTTAATTTTATTTTATGTTGTTAACATTTTAATAAAATAATGTGATGTGAGATTTTTAATGTCTTTGAGATCTACAGCAGCTAAAGAAAACAAAATGTCAATGTAGCATCTGATGTTTAATTAAAGGAGTAAAGATCAGGCATGTAGTGCTGCTCTTGAATTTTATAGCAATGTTAGCATTTATATGAGTCCAAATACCTGGTGTGATGACAAAACCCACAGCCTGCTGATCATCCTGACATTGAAACAGACTCAGATACCTGATAGCCACTTTTACTTACAATAAGACACTATCACTACTACCTCATATAGCGGGATATCTTTCATTTTCTTCTGGCTTTGTATCTTTCTACACATTCTAGTATCCTACCAGTTTTCCTTTCTGGTTCTTTATATTTCCTTTTATGTTTAGCTCATCAACTATAACTATACATGGGTCCCCTTCAGATCATCAAAAGGCCATAATGTCAAATCGCATATGGCTGAGACGAAAACATTGTTTCTTTACAGCATCCAAATGTTTACATAGAGATCGCCCATAGGGAAAAATTCCCATTCACTTCAATGTAAGTGCGATGTTGGAGTTGGTATATTTAAGTAACGGGGGAGGGGTGCGTGCTTGATGTTGTAAAGAAACAATGTTTTCGTCTTGGCCATATGCTTGTTGACATTATGGCCATCCGACTATCTAAAGTAGACCCCTATACACACCCCTTTATGCTTGTAAGGTTGGTACTGTTTTCACTCTAAATGTGTTCTTTTCCTGTATTTTTCCCCCAAATACATTATTTTGCATTTCTCTGCACTGAATGCATAGTAACATGTTTGATTGTAGCCCTCCAGTGTTCTAAGGTCCATTTTCATCTCTTCATCTTCATTTCATACAAATCCTGTTTCATAGCGTTTTGACATTTTTCCTTGTATATTTCAAATATATCAGTTTTTTACCTTCATTTTGACACCTTACTGTCCTGACTAGCAACATTAGCTTCCCCATTAAGTACCTTTTGCTTTCTACACCTTTATTTTTGAACTCTATCATCTTTCTTCTTTCCAAAGAACATTGACTTCTGACAGCCTTTTAACGGCTGTGAAGCTCAGGAGCCAAAATTCTTGGTCAATGATCTCAGTGTATTTCAAATTTATCATCTCCCACGAGGTGAATCACAGCAATCAGCTATACAATTATATGTACAAATCCATAAGCACAGAGTCTGTTGAAGTTGGTTTATGTTCTACCATGTAATTTGCTCTTCATCACCTTTAACCACCTCCTGTCTATGCTATGATGCATCATTTGTAAAGCTTTATCCCCATATAGTTCTGTAGAGTTGAGAGACCACACCTTCAGCTACTTGATTTTCCCTTTGAAGTGACTTTTTAACTTTGGACCCACTTACTTAATCCATGGCACCAGCATCTAAAGTGAGTACCCTGTTTCTGTGTCACCAAGATGAGCTACCCAATAACATAACTTACGAAGCACTAAATCTTTTTTTGCTGCAGCTGTTTAAGTGCACATCTTTGTGACAATTAAAACTGTTAAGAGTATTTGTTTAGAATGTGTGATCCTGTATGTGTAGTAGGCGTTTAGTGTTTGTTTTCAGGAGTGGTGTACCTGTGCTGACAAAACCACTTTTATGACTAGGAATAAACATGAGAATGTTGATTGAGTTCATGGAAAAATGTAAATCTAAAGTTAACTCAGGTTGTATTCTGTGAGTATTAAGTGTTATATCTGTATCACATTCCTAAATATTGGAAGAATAAATATTTACACCCACTAAATGCTGCATGAGCCTTTAGTGAACACCTTGGCACATTTTGGAGCAATGTATCAGAGTCAGTGATATTTAAAATTAATGATAAACAAATCTGTCCAACTGCTAAGCCTTAAGCCATGTATTTAGAGGAAATATATCCTTTGGGACTGCAGCTTTACTGAAGTCAAAGAGCATGTTTTGTATGGACAGTTTCATGCAGCAGTTCAAAATATAGTTAGAAGCTGTCCTAATCAACTGCACCATTCCTTTGGGGAAAGCTATTGCTCATTCTGAACTCTTCAGAAATATTTATCTAAAAATGGTGACTGCACAGGTCAAGGCCAATATCACAATGAGAGGGCAATGAATGCTACTAAAACTCAGGTTATGTTTTATAACAATCTCCTAAAGTTAGACTGTGGGGAAAGAAATACACAGCTCACTTCATCTCACAGAATGC